>NW_020225309.1:1194-2335 GCF_003070985.1 Temnothorax curvispinosus | reverse complement strand
GTGCCAAAAGATTCTTATTGTTGCCGTCGGCAAACGAACACGCTACGAAGAATCCCGTTTTCCTGGAAATCTCCGGTTCGCTCGCGGGCACGACACGCTCGTTCGCCGGTTCGGCGCGGTGGCGCTAGTGGGGGGGGGGGGGGGTAAAATGTTTTGCAGTCGCCACTCGCCACTATCGCCTGCTTTCTCCCGATTCGAGTCGCCGCGCCCGTGCCTTTGCGTTTTTTCGCGGTTTACTCGCGCGCGGACGGATTTCGCGATTTTCGCGAGCGGCGACGATATTGGACTCCAATAATTGGAGTCGTCGGATTGAGCGAGATCGTTTCGGAGTGTGAGTGCGCATACAGTGGTCGAACGTCCGCCGCGTCCACGATCGTGTCCCCGGCGTCCGTCCGTTCCCGTCTTCGTCCTCCGCTCGTCGATTTCACCCGTTGCGCTTGTCCGAGTATCGCGAGTGTATCTGGAGCATCGCGACGACGCGAAGAGGAAAGCGGAGGAGAGGAGCAGGATCGACCGAGAGAAGTGATCGCAGTTCGAATACGGTAGCGATCGATCCGTCAAGGTTCGTTTGAAGTCGCCGTTTGAACTTTTCGTGGTGGTAACGTATTTCGGCACTTTCAGTCTCATAAATGTAAGTTGATTCGTTAGATTCTTGTAATAGCGAGTACGTAGGCGCGAGATTTACCGCGCCTGACGAGAAATCCGCCGTTGAATACAGTTTGTCGCATCGATAGCGACAGTTTCGTCAAGTGAACTCCGTGCGACCATAGAAGTTATTGCATTCGTATTAGATATGTATATGTAAATATGTATACTATATTGCGTCGATAGCATAGCAGTCCGTTGAGTGAGATCCGTGCGACCATCGTATTATTGGATAGTATGTATATCACGTCGATAATGCAGATTATTATTTTTCGATTAAATTTCGATTACGACCGTAAAGCCCCTTGCACAATAGGCGATAGCGATAGCGACAAGGTTGCCGACAAAGCTATACCTTTGTCGGCAACTTTGTCGCTGTCGCTATCGCTATCGCTATCGCCTATTGTGCAAGGGGCTTAAGATTACGCGTACATAAACTCGTGATAAATTTGTGCAGGCAGATGCGTTAAGTTAATTGGAATATCTAATATTTAAG
>NW_020225309.1:851-1184 GCF_003070985.1 Temnothorax curvispinosus | reverse complement strand
TAGTAATTTATGGTGATCGATCGCGATCAATTTTGATTATAGCCGCGATCATCACTCATTACTTGTTCATATATTTTAGAAATTGTAGTTAATTATATATATATTAATGGTTTATCACAATTCGATAAGATGGTACTTATATATGTAGTAATTGATAGTAATTGCGATAATTTTTTATTTTAGCCGCAATTACTGTCTGCGAATGTTCTATAAAAGTTTTATAGTTAATGCGACTGTTGCATTTTTCTGAAATGAATTATGCGTGCATGAGTTAATTAAGATATGTAGTATTTATATATGTGTAGTATTTAAATAAATGTAATATTTGATAAA
>NW_020225309.1:0-841 GCF_003070985.1 Temnothorax curvispinosus | reverse complement strand
TCGCAGGGCCAACAACGCGAGTGCATGTCGTCTGGCTGCGGGCGCCAGATTTTTCCTGGATCCGCGAGCGGGGATCAAGCTTTCTGCATCGTCAGTCTGATGCCAAGAATCTATTTACGGCGACGTCACCACGTTTTTGGATGTCCAAGGCCAGCGGCTAACAACTCTCTTATTTACCTTTTATTCACCCTTAAAGCTCGATTTACTTCGTCGGTGCGCTTTATTTAATTCGTACATACGATATAATGAGCCATTATTCTGCGAATATTTACGAGGGATTATACATGCAACATTTAAATGTTAACCAATTCGATCAAACACTTATTATGTATATAAATTGATACAGATAAATGTTATACGTAAGATATATAATATTCAAAAATATATCTATATTTATTTTAAATAGAAAAATAACTTGATAGGTTAAGAACTTTCTATGGGAAACTTTTGTTAATTTTTAAATAATTTCTGTTCTCACAAATTAATCTTTGTTATATACGCTGTACATTCGCTGTATTTATCATTATAACGTGATGAATATTTTGATGATCTATGATGGCAATCGTTAAAAATGTCGAAATTTTATTTAAGTGGAAGATTGCCAACTTCCAGGACTATCTTTCTTTCTGTCGAATTTACTTACAACGACATTTGCATCGCTCATAAATTTATTTGAATGTGTTTCCATGATTACTTTGGTATATAAATTTTAGAGTCCCTTGATTTATCGATTTTATGACGTTTATTACAAAACAGCAATCACGGAAAAAATTCTATATACGAAAAAAGAATAGGATTAGTTTTAACAAAACGGGAAGAAAAGAGGCTATAAGGGTCAAAC
>NW_020225308.1:0-1258 GCF_003070985.1 Temnothorax curvispinosus | reverse complement strand
TACCTAGTCCTCTTTGCTTTAAAAATTTTAGTTCCGGCTTTGATGGGAAAAAATCGGCGTTTGTCAGCTTCATTAACACGACTTTTTTTTTGAAAGTTCTCTGCCTCTTTCGACCTCTGCGAGGGGTGGATGTTAATTCCTGTCTTCTAAAATTTCTCCTTGTTGATTGAATCAATGAAGAAAAATTTCTCTCTTCTAATGTTGATTGATTTGATGCATTAGCTGCGATTTGGATTAGCCGATGAGCTATATTTTTGTCACTCGACATTTCTGATTTCTTTTTTTTTCCTGAAAGGTAGTTGAACTTGTAGCTTAAAATTAAAATCTACTAATCAAAACAAATTATCTTACCTGATTACATGTAAGATTGAGAACTATGGAGACTATTGAAAACACTTATCGAGGAACATTATTAACTGGTTAAACACAATTGTTATTCAACGTTATGTAAAAACGCGGCAAAAGGCACGGTGGTAGATATGAGCTGCATTCGAGGAGCGCGCTATTAAGGTGCCATACATGGGAGCGTCCGAGCCGTCGAGCGTCGAGCGTCAAACACGTGCGCATCACCTTTGCGCAGGATTCTAAACCGAACAGATTTCTGCGTCTTGACGCTATTCTTATTGCAATGGCGAGTGACGAGGTAAGTAAGTTATGTTCCTGTTTTGGCATATCTCTTGTTGAGATAAGTAATTAAAATATTGAATGTCATAGGCATCAGATATAACGTGCAGCGTGTGCACGGCAACAATTGCGAGTCAAAATATTAAGAGTCACCAATGTGTGCAACAATGGCACAGTATTACCATCGAGCCTGATTCCCAAATATTTTATCCTACGAATGGTATGGCCTATAATTCATTGAATTATATGATAATATTCAACTATTGTATATATATATATATATATATATATATATATATATATATATTAGAGCGTGTCATTTTGGGGCAACTTTTTTTTTCATTTCACGAATAACATATATACTTCCAGAAAGGTAAAATAAGATACCTGTTAAATTTTTAGCCCTTAATATTAATATTAACAGGTCGCTTATCGCGATTTTTTATTTTTTATTTAGTAAGATAGAAAAAATTTTATAACTATCTAACAAACAGTAATACAGCATTGTGCCACATAGATTTTCTGTAGTAAAACCGCTTTACAAAAAAGATCATCTCTTATCATTTTTTCATAAATTCAACCGTTCAAAAGATATTCAAAGTTAAAGTTTGATAAATTTTATAAAACTTGTTTT
>NW_020225307.1:0-4793 GCF_003070985.1 Temnothorax curvispinosus | reverse complement strand
CTGCAAGACAAAGGGACGAGTTGATTTACTACTTTTGAGTGAGATAAATGACAGATTCGATACAGATTTCTAACGGTAACTTTTCCCTCGCTACGTTTGCTCTCTTGTTTGAAGTTCCCGTAACCACTTCTGCACTTTCCGCATCTCTCTCCTTTCCCTCTCGCTTGCCGGGGTATTCAGCAAGTTCCAAGGTGAAGGACCGACGAAACGAAGTTGCGAACGGTCGATTAAAAAGCCAGTCGAAAGCACGAGATTAACGCATGCCGATATATATATTCGCGCGCGTGTATATTTTCCCATTCACGGCCATTCACTTCATTCGCAACTCATGCCCAACACAAGGCCGGTACTACGGATTCTACGATTATTGCGGGAGAGGCGGAGGAGTGAAGGGTGGAGGGAATCGCCGCCGGTTCCGGAAGCATCTCTCGGAGATCTCTCTTCATTCATAAACTCTTTCTGCCGTAATGGAATACTCGGTCCGACCGAGTATAAACCGAACGAGAGAGAGAAAGACGGAGAGAAAGAGAGAAGGAATGAGAGATAAAAGGAGAGAGAGAGGAGGAACGGCCGTGGTGGGAAGGTGACGGTATAAGGTAGTCGAAAATAAATCAAACGCGCGATGAATACACTTTCTGGGTGGTATGTCTCGAGAGCACGCATCTCTCGAAACTTTTCAGGAAAAAAAAAGACAAGGAAAACAAAAGGATTCTGCCTTCGTTGACTCGTTTATCGTCCATCTGTCCGAAAGCGAGGCGAGTCCGCGGAAAGTACGGCGACGGTAACGGGAGCGCATGCTGCGCGAGAAGGTCGATTGTGTGAACACCCACTTCGCGCTTTTACCTATGTATATACGTACGTATGTGTGCGCGCACGAGCATGAACATGTGCCGCGGCAAAACACGTAGGTGCTCTCTTACGTTCGCGCATACGTATGTACGTACGTACGTACGTACGTTCACGTGAGTGAGTGAGAGGATCACACGCTGGTCGTCGCCGTCGTCGTCGTCGTCGTCGTCACCACCACCATCGTCGCGTCGGCTTTCACGGTGGATCCTTGAAAGGGCAGAGGTGAGGCTCCAGCGAACCGTACACAAAACCGCTGTGCTGCAAAATCGGGAGATTGGACGTCACGGATATCTACGGGTGGCTTTTTTGCGCCGCCGGGGTGGACCTTTGAAGGGCCGCGTTCTGCTGCTGCGAGGTCTGCCGTTGCCCGCAGAAGGGCGGAATGACGTAACTCGGTCGTCTCTTGCTCGGACACTCGCTCAGCGAGCGGCGGTTATACATGTATATACGTAATAATTTCCGCGACCACGTTCCACCACGATGATAACGTTAATATCTCGCGTATTTCGCGTATGTCGCGCAACTAATTGAGAACGTCCAAAAACTGCTGGAATTTCTTTACGAGGAGATGAAGAAATTTTTCTCGCGCGTGCGTTTTCTCATCCACGAAAACAGCATATATTTCTTTTTATTTTCTATAACATTTCTATTTTAGACATCATCAATGTTACAAGTGTCAGAATATACGTGTATGTGAAATATCACTTAAAAATGTTTCTATTATTTCCGTCAGCTTAACGTACGACAAGTGTAAATATTATTAATTTTTCTAATTTTATAAGAGTATCTCTCGTACTCTCCCTATCCCTCAAGCTCAAGACGTTGTATCGAGGTCCAAGTATGACGCGCCACATCCGCCTCCATTCGCGGAACGCATTCATTATCGTCGGTCGAGTGAGACCGGTGAGATTCGGCCAGAAATTTCGCGCAGCCTTCTTCCCCAAGACGAATGGCATCCCGTCGTTCCAGAAGCGAGCGCTAACCGTGGGGCTTCGAGGCACCGTGGTTATTGGCCGATCGCGAACGTGCCGGGCTCGCCGCGCCGCGCCACACCACACCATCTCCCCTCGCCACGCCACGCCGCGCCGCGCCATGCCGATCCGCGAGCCGCGCCGCGCCGCACCGCGCCGCGCCGGCGTTAATGCGGCTTTGGGCGTCTCGCGGCCCCCCTCGCGGTCCCCTCGCGGCCTCCTCCGCCTCCTCCTCCACCTCTCTTCCCGGTCCCTAAGTTTTTTTTCCTCTCTTTTACATGCGCCTCGCGCGGCCTTCGAGAGATCTCTCCTTCGCCGAGGGAGCGCGAGCAAGAGGAGACGGTGAGGGAGAGGAGGAGGAGAAAGGCGAGGGGAATGAGGAGGAGGAGGCGGACGCGGACGCGAACGCGGACGCGGACGGGCCCAGAGGGGACGGCGGGGTGAGGAAGGCGTAGACGAGAAAGAAAAAGATAAAGGCGAAAAAGATGCGGGAGAAGGTTCGCTCCGCGGGCTTCTGGCCTGAACGGTGAGCGAGGTAAAAATCGCGAGGGCCGTCAATTAGGAGCGCCCGTGGTTCTCCGGAGCCGTTTCTTCCTGCGCGAACAAAGAGCGACTTTGTCGCCTGCTGATGTTCCCAGACCCTTGTCGGACGGAGATATTGACGAGATATCGTGGCGAACGTCGGAATTCGGTCCGACGTCGTTTCGACGTCGTTTGTCCGTGGTGATTGCAGCGTCTAACTTTCGTTGGGAGATACAGTTAGTCGCGCGAGGAATTCTCGGCTGAACAATCGCCGGAATTATCGTAATGAAGATAGGTTTAGAAATGATAGTGTTTGAGATGACAAATGGACGGATAGCTGTCCGAAAAAGAAAACAACATTGTCAATTTTTATACTTAAAATATTCCATTTTTTATATCTATATTATCTATATTATTTTTTAATGACGGATTCTCCAATCCACATGAGTTCCATCTTTTCTTTCGGATATTTAGTCAAGTAAATTCTTAGAGTTATTAATTTTATTGTTGTTTGCTTGGACAATTGGCGAAAATAAGTAATAACGACCGAATGGGGGCCGCAGAGAGGAATGACAGTTCGACGAACTCGCTGTTTTATAAAATTCCACGATCTCACCGTTGACGTCGCGATGGAAAAGCGATCGTATGTAAAACGCACTTTAACGCCCCTTCTGATATTCTTTCTCTCAAACAAGTGCCTGCTACGGGTAACCCGATAATTTATAGCAGCGCAAGAGAAAGAGAGGGAAGGCGTGTGCGTGTATGTGTGTGTTAAAGAGGGAAAGAGATAGAGAGGAGTGCCGCGGCGCGTAAAGTTCCCTCCGTTTACGCAGATACGCACGCCTATGTATATATATATTCGCACATGCGTGCGTACGTTCTCTCTCACTCTCTCTCTTGCTCTCGCGGCTCCTACTCCCCATATGTCCCCGTAATGACGACGAGCGCGCGCGTCGGGACGGAAGAGCGCTCAAATTTCCCGCGTGAACGACACGTTGCGTGCGTACATACGTGCGTATGTGCGTACGTGCGTACCGTAGAATGTTAGATCTCGGGTTCTCTCCCCTGATGCGCGCAACTTTTTCTCTCCTCTCGGTCGCATTTATATAGGCCACGCGGTATACGAGATATCCGCGCCGGCTATCGATTCGCCGCGCTCAGCTCGCGCTATGCCGCATCGCTCCGGCGACGCGACGCGACGCGACGCGAGAAATCGAGGGACGACGACGACGACGACGACGGACGACGACGACAACGACGACGAAGACGACGACGCGAGGAATGCGACGCGACGGACGAAAGCGGTATAGTAATAGACAAGGCGGATTATCTCTCTCTCTTTCTCTTTCGTCTCTTCCCGTTTCTCTCTCCTCCCTGTCTGCCCTCCTGTCTTGTCTGGCCTGGCCTCGTCTCATCCCGAGTCGCGTGGCTAGTAACTTCGAGATTACGAGCTCGCTTTTAAGGCCGTCCGTTGCAAGCACAAAAGAGGTCAGTCGACGAGCGGGCGAGAGCGATGGGACGCGGTCCCGAAGATAAACCGGAGGAAGTCGTCGCAGACGACGAAATGTCAACGAAGCGAATTTATCTCTCGGCCAACTGAAGCTCTTGTCAATCGGTGATGTCGCCAATCGGATTGGCGGCATCATCGGAAGGCGTCAGTCGGAATGACTCCCCTATTAAATAAAGGTTCTACCCCGAGAGCGCGATGTTTCTCTCTCATGTTTTCTCTTCGCCAGTCCCCCCCTGTTTCTCGCCGCGACTGATTACGCGATGCTGCCGGCATTCTCTCTCTTTAATCTTTATCTTAAGCGTGCGCGCGCGCGCGCACGCATTATTGCCTCGGTAACGTATTACGCTAAGCCGTTATAACGAGAACTGGAAAGGTTTGTCGGCGCGTCAACGGCAACTTTTAATTCAATTCCGTTACCGCAGAGCCTGCCCCTCGCCGCTCCTCGTCGCCTAGCCGACGACATCTCGCCATACCTACGAGCGACTACCGGCGCAACCACAGACGAGAAAATCGCGGCGATTACACACCATGACCATTACCATTATGCCGTCCGCGAAAGCTATTTATTAAAGCGACGCGAGGAGTCAGACGTCCGGGCACGGATAAAGACGCGTTTTACGCGCGTCAGCGCGAGTTCGCTTGAAATTCTGCTCCGGCTGCCTCTCGCCCAGCGGCCAATTGTGTTCAGAGTGATCATAATTGATGGTATAATCGGAAAAAAGGCACACGTAATAGTTATTAAAAACGAAAATGCAGAATTAAATTCTTTCTGTGAGGCCTTATTTTCGAAAAATTCTCATTGTTTAAACGGCTTACTGATTCTGACTGTTCCAGACTGTCCGAAAGTTACAAAATATTTTATGGAAGATATAAAGAAATGGAAATTTGATTCTTGTCTTATAGTGTGTCAGATATTTATATGAATGAATACATTTCTAATG
>NW_020225306.1:0-3832 GCF_003070985.1 Temnothorax curvispinosus | reverse complement strand
TCTCCCCCTCTCCCTTCTTCGCTATGGGCACAATCACTCCCTCCTTCCAGCTCTCCGGCCACCCTCCTCCCCTCCAGACTTTATTGCAAAACTCTCTCACCCAATCCTCCAACTCTTCCCCCCCGTGCTTCCACACCTCACTCGGAATATTATCCACCCCTGCCGCCTTCCCCTCTTTTAATTTCTTTAGGGTCCTTCTCACTTCCTCCTTACTTATTTCCACCTCGCTTCCCTTATCCTCCCGCCTCATTTCCCTTCCTCCTTTGACAACCCTGCTTTTCACCCTCCCCCCCCCGAGCAGCCTCATGAAATGTTCCTTCCACTCCGCCATCTCTATCCCTTCCATCACTTTCCTCCTCTTCCTCCTCTTTCTATTAACTATCTCCCACACTTCACTTTCTCTGCTCACTTCCGCCTCCCTTTTTTCCCACCTCTCGTTCTCCTCCTTCTTTTTCCTCTTGCACAGCTCTCTGAACTCTTGCTTCGTTCTTTTGTATTCTTCTGCCCTCCCACCTTTCCTTCTCCACCTCCTCAATTCCCCTCTTGCCTCCCTCTTTTTCTCTAGACACTCTATATCCCACCAGCCCATTTTTCTCTTTTCCTTCTTATTCAGCTTCTCCTCTGTCTCTTTCATTGCTCCCTTTACCCTCCCCTCCACCTCCTTCCATTTCTCTTCTAGCCCCCTCTCCCCCAGCTCCATCCCCCTAGCTTCCGCTTGAACATTTTTCTCCCTTCTTCGTTCCATACCCCCCTCCATACTCTTTCTCCACCTTTGTGCCCTTTCCCGCTTCTCCACTCTCCTTTCAGCCATACTTCCACTGGTTGGTGGTCGGAGTTCACCCTGTCCCCTATCCTCATCTCTTCTATTCTGTCCTTTGTCTCTCCCTCCCCAATTATATAATCAATCACTGTGCTCCCCCTTCCCCCGATATATGTAAACTCTCCCTCTTCGTTTCCTCTTATGTTCCCGTTGAAGATGCACCACCCTCTTTCTCCCAGAAAGTCCAGCATCAGCCTACCCTCCCCATTAATAGTCCGGTCCTTTGATCGTCTCTTTCCTTGCCCCCCTCTCCCTTTCTCTCCTTCCACCCCTTCCAACTCACCTCCTTCCTTCCCTGTTCTCGCGTTGAAATCCCCTCCCACCAACACTCTAACTCCCGTCTCTTTGTCCTCCACCCACCTCTCCAGCCCCCTCAAGGCCTTCTCCATGCTTTCTCCAACGTAGACTCCCAATATCCTCCATCTCTTCTCCCCCACCCTCACCTTGCCCGTCATGATCCCCTCTCCTGCCCCCACAATCCTTTCCTCCTTCTCCGTCAACTCCTTCCTTATATCCATGACCATTCCTCCCTTATATCCATGACCATTCCTCCCTTCGCCCTTCCCTTCTTGTTCTCTCTCTTCGCCGTTTGCATTCCCCATTCATACCCTCCCGGCAGCCTCTCCTTGATTCTTTTCCACCCTTTATCATCCAGCTATGTTTCCAACAGCACCATCACATCCCATTCCTTCAGCCCTATCCAAAACTCACTGTCTTTATTCTCCAGCCCGGCCACATTCCAAAAAGTTACGTTCCATTCCCTTCTTCCCTCCCCCTACCCTTTCCTCCTTCTCTTCTCCCCTTCTTCCTTCCTCTTGTCCTGCTTACACTTATTCCTCAACTTGGTAGTGGCATACTCGTCCTCCTCGGGCTGGCTTTCCTCCTGACAAACATTGGGTCCAGTGACGAGCTATTTTGTTCTCTCTCTTTTCTTTCCCCCCTCTTCTTTTCTTCTTCGTTCCCCCCTTCCATTCCTTAAAACCTCCTCCTCCTCATCCCATTTCCAGTATTGCTCATCTATCCATAGCTTTCCGTATCCTATTCTCACCCTCCTTCCTCTTCTCTCCTCCAATCTCGCGATTTCCTCCAGCTTCCACCTCATCTTTCTCTCTTTCCATGTCCAGTCTTCCATAATCCTCTCCTTCCTTCGCTTCAGCTCTCTCTTTCTCTTCATGATTTCTTTTCTCTGCTCCTCACTTCTCATTCTTACCATTACCATTTCTCTATCCTTCTCTCTATCCCCGGCAACTCTCTTGATCTCCTCAATGTTTTCTCTCACTCCTATGGCCTTTAGCACCTCCTCCACCGCCTTTCTCCTCCTTCCTTCTTTAACCTCTAGCCCTCTGATTATTACATTCTTTCTCCTCTCCTCCCGTTCCTTCCTTTTCATCCTCCTCTCAAGCTCTCTAGTTTTATCTCCTTTTTTTCCCCCCGACACCCCACCCCCTTTTCCTTCCCCCTCTTTATTTCTTTCCAGCTCCTCCACCTTCTTTTCCAGCCCTTTTATGGCACTCGTCAACTTCTCCTTCTCTTTATTCCATTTCCCCTTCTTCTCCCTCCCCTCTCTTCTCAACTCCTCCACCTCCTTCCTCATCAACCTTCCCTGCTCTTTAAAACCTTCCATCATCTCTTCCATCATCTGTCTCAATTCCTCCCTCCACCCTTTCACCTCCTTCAGATCCTTTATCATCACCTCCTTCATTTCATCCCTCCACCCCCTCATCTCCCCCCTCCACTCACACCTCTACCTCTCCTCCCAACCCACAGCCTCGGCGAGCTTCTTAAATTCCCTACCCTCCTTCTCGTCCCCCAGCCCCTGCAGTTCCGCATTCTCCCTTTTCCTCTTTGCCTCCCCATTACTCCCGACACTGCTGACACTCCCGCTTCTTGCTCTCTGGCCCCCCGCCCCCCCCCCCGCTCCTTTCTCATCGTACCCCATCCTCCCGATCATTCTCTCAATCCCGATTCCCGACTCTCTCGCTACCCGTCCGCCACCTATACTCACGCTCTCCTCGCCCGCGGCCGCTCACCGCTCAACGCTCTCCCCTCTTAACTCTTCGCGTGCTCCCTGCCCGACCCGCTCTCGCGTACGCTTTCCTCTCTTAGCGCCTCGCGTGCTCCCTGCCCAACCTGCTCACACACGTACGTTTTCCGAACCCTTTCTATCTCTTATCCTTCCTGTTCGTACCCTTCCCTCCACTACCACACACACTCTCGCTCTTCCACTCTCTCCCTCTCACTCTCTCACTCTCACCAACACCTTCCAACGCTCTCACACACCGCCGAAAAACTCTGCCCTGTCACCGCGTGTCACTCTCTAACGCACCGGAAACGGAAGCCTGTACCATACGTAATGTGATTTTTTACATATTTACATTTGGAATAGATTTGTGTTGTGGCAGTACACGTAAGAACAAGGCCGTAATATGTGTCATGTAAATGCGGTAAATGATATTACGGCATTTTATCCGCGGTATTAGTAATACTATGTCATTCGCTGGAGCCGGTACGTATTATAATAGTACGAATTCATATCAATAAATTAGTAAAAAATATCGTTTAAAGAAAATTCCTAATATTTACTACAAATGCATAAATATGAATTTGTAAAAATACGTATCGGCTCGAGCAAATATCATAATATATATTAGTAATACCGCGGAAACATCATGATATTATTATTTATATATGACACATACTACGGCCGTGTTCCGATATATACTGTCCGTACTAAAAATCTATTCAAAATCTAAAAATAAAAAGATTCACATTACGTACTCTGTCAGGAATAATTAGTGGAATTGACGTCAATGCGTCGATAAATGGTCGCTTTCAAATACTGGTTGATATTTTTATCTTTTTGTCTTTATCATAATTATGTAATGTTCATTGAATAATTGCAAACTGTTGTACAAAATTTCTATTCGTTTTTTCGGTTCATTCTACATCAATACACAGTATATACTGTTGCGCCCGTGCCGCGCGCTTCATGCGAGTCGCCCGGTAGTAAAT
>NW_020225305.1:0-4635 GCF_003070985.1 Temnothorax curvispinosus | reverse complement strand
ATGTCATACACTACGGCAACCTACAGCAATGCACGCGCCACGGTCTTCGCATCACAAAAATTCATCGCGTATTACAATTCGCTCAATCTCCATGGCTCCGCAATTACATCGAACTTAATACAAAATTTAGAACACAGGCCAAAAACGATTTTGAGAAAAATCTGTATAAATTGATGAACAACGCGGTTTTCGGGAAAACGATGGAGAACGTTCGAAATCACGTTGATGTAAAATTATTATCAAAGTGGAAAGGTAGATACGGCGCGGAGGCACTGATCTCGAAACCAAATTTTCACAGCAGGAGCGTTTTTTCGGAAAATCTGATAGCCGTTGAACTGCGAAAACTCGAGGTTAAATTTGACAAACCTATTTACGTCGGCATGTGCATTCTCGACATATCGAAAGTCTGTTTGTACGAATTTCATCACGAGTACATGTCTCCTCTGTATCGCGACAAGTGTAGAATTATGTACACCGATACGGACAGTCTGATATATCACGTAGAATGCGAGGATGTGTACATGAACATGAAACGCGATATCGCTAAATTCGACACGAGCGATTACGCGATCAACAACGCGTATGGTATCCCACTCGCCAATAAAAAAATTCCGGGCTTGATGAAAGATGAAAACAACGGTGCGATTATGACCGAATTCGTCGGACTCAGGGCGAAGATGTATGCCTTGCGAGTGGACGGTAAGAAAGACTGTAAAAAAGCGAAAGGTGTTAAGAGCAACGTCGTAGCCAGGTCGATAACGTTCGACGATTACACGAGGTGTCTGCGAGACGAAATTGAAATGAAGCGACGACAGGCTTGCATAAGGTCCGAAAAACACGAGGTGTACACCGTGTCCGAAACAAAAATCGCTCTGAGTCCGTACGACGACAAGCGATACATTATACCTAATTCGACCGATACGTTACCGTGGGGACATTATCAAATACCTTTGTAACGTGTGTATAAAATGTATAACGTATGTATTGTATAACGTATGTATAGTATAACGTATGTATAGTATAGTATAACGTATGAATTATATTATATGTAGTAACGTATTGTGAGAGTATTATATTACAGTATTGGAAAGAATATTAATTAATAAATAAATATATTGCACACATATGTGTATTTCAAACATTTACATGTATTACATATTGCATATTTTTATGTTATGAATAAAAAAAAAGTTTGCACAAAATTAAATAACATTATCCTTGGATATCCATGAGTTGTGCGATCCATCGAATCCCAGCCATTTAACGTAAACCTCGTCGCCCCTCCTGCGCAGTACTTTCTCCACGAGATACACGTCCGGATAAGTCGCGCGATGCAACTCGTGTTCGTAGAACCCTCCAGAGACGGATTTTCCACGATAGTCCTCGAGTAGATAGGTTACGGGATTGGTACGCTGCACTTTAACGATCTTAAACACCTCGGTGGTCCAATTCGGCGTGTAACCCTTCTCGAAAATCGTCTTGTATTTGCTGACGCGTACCGAGTCGCCCGCTTTGAATTTTGCCGGACCCGCGATTTTTATCGCGCTGTATACGGTAGCCAAGAGTTTTTCGGCGATCGCGGGGGTAACGTCGACGGGTCGCATGCCGATGGTTCGATGCTTGCGCGCGTTGTAATCCGATACGAGTCGCGGCAAGGCGTCGACCCACTTGTAATTTCCATTGAGCGTAAACATCTTCCACATGTCGTTCTTGAGCGTGCGATTGAATCGTTCGACGACCGATGCCTTCAATACCGAATATGTGGAATAATGATTGATGCCATGTTTCTTCACGAGACGTTGCACGTCGGCGTTGTAAAATTCCTTCCCCATATCGGTTTGTAGGTTACTAGGACACCTCCCGCTGTGTCGAATGATCTCTGCGACAGCGTTAGCTGTTTCGCTTCCGCCTTTACCCTTGAGTGGCGCAGCCCACGCGTACTTGCTCAACACATCGATGACGGTAAGTATGTAGTGGTAGCCTCCGTTGAAACGTGAGTACGGACGCATTTCGACGATGTCAGCCTGCCACAGGTCATCGTACCCCCGCACTATGACGTGTCTTCGGGGAAAATTTCTTCTCGCCGGAGCGTGCAGTTCTTCGACGAGTCGTTGCTTCTCGATATTTTTACGTCCGTCGGATTTTAGCGATGTCATGTTTTTTTGTTGTCGTTTATAACTTCTCGTTAGCCGTTTAATTCCATTCGTCGTCGTCGTCGACGTTCTCTAGCCGTTTGTAGCCTTTCCTGTCTCCGCGTAGTTCGCAGCTGTTTCTAAATCGCTCGTAATCGTTTTTAAGCTGTTGTTGAACCGTTCGACAACCGTCCGACAACCGTTCTCGAACCGTTGAACAGCCGTCCGACAACCGTTCTCGAATCGTTCGTTGCTGTTCTTCACCGTCGTTAATCAACCGTTGCTTCTCTTCACTCGTCGCCTTTCGATAATCGTTTCTGCTGTACCGTTTGTCCATTGTTGTTGTTGGTTGTCGCGTCTGATTCAACGATATTCGCACGTCGAAGCTTGTTTATCGCAGTCCGTAACGCTTGCAGATCCTTCTCGAACGCAGTCAGCTTCTCGTCTGATTCTTTTCGTTGATTGCTCAACATTTTAAAGAATTGATCGACGTACAGTTTGTTAACCGCGTCACCGTCAGTCTCAGGTTGCGCTACGCGACAAATCTTGCGCGACTTTGCGTCAAAGTCCGCGGCAACGCGGCACAGAGCGTTATTGCGCACGAAATTTCTCATTAATCCGCTCCACCGATGGTACGAAATGGCATTCGTCGCGTCTCCGCTGTGTTCGAACAATCCAAATTTGTTGATCGGCATTTCGACGCTGATTGAACGGATCGTCGTCGCATGGTTTAATTTATAATAAGCCCGGCTTCGCGAAGTTCCTCGATGATCGACATAATCTCGTTGTCGTGGGCATTGTTGCCGGCGTGGCGCGAAGCGTCGAGCAATCGCAGACGATCCACCAACTCGTTGGGGTCGTCCCAATGCACGTAGTCGATCTTATTGTCGGTTAGCGTCATCGCGCGAGGCACGGATAACCCCTTTCCGGATTTTTTCTTCTTGGATTCGATCGACATCAACGGTGCGATTACCTGTGTATACTTGTATCCCACGTTGCCCTTTAGTCGCTTGTTAGGATCGTGTTGGAATTTATGAGCACTCGTTGCCAACAGTATGCTCTTGTACTTTTGCATATCGTCTTCCGTGTAGATATCGTCGTCGGGCATTCTCTTGAAGATCAACTCGTAAATACCGGGTGTGCCGACGTATCGTACGCCGTCGATATAAATGTTATCCTCTTTGTCCACGTCAAAACGTTTATTACCGAGCATCAATTCATTTTTGCCGAGATAAACGCCGTATACTATGTCCATCGTTGGATAGGCGCTCAAAGCCTCTGCGATGTAAATTCGGCTCATTGGACCCAAGTGATCTTCCAACGATTCTATAAACCATTGTCGACCCTCCGACGTTTTCAACCGTTTATGAATGGTTTTCCTGATCGAGTCGTCCGTGGTTTCAAAAACATTCGCGATTTCAAGAAATTCGGGACTTGTACGTTGCACGGTTTGCGTCGGTGTAGAGGTTATCGGTGTAGAGGTTATCGGTGTAGAGGTTATCGGTAGTACTGTCGATTGATTAGATTTACGCGGTGTCAATGAAAGATCCGACCAGGAGTCTAATTGTTTCTTCTTTCTTTTCGGTGTAGCATCCTCCTCCTCCTCCTGCCCGCGCTGTTGAACGGATAGCGGTTCGATTTTCGCGTCAGCGTCGCTCTCCGTCGGCTCCTCTTTTTTCACCGCGATCAAGCTCGAGTTGTCAACGATCTTTTTCAACGGCCCGATGAGAGGTTTAAAGTGCGTGTCCAACTCAATGTCCTTCTCGATCTTACCGGTCTTCAAAGCGCGAAGTTTTTTGCGAATCGAATCACTCGTCTTCGCAATCTCTTTTACAACCTTCTCGCGTTCGCTAATATTCTCGCTCCCGTCGATCGCGGCCATCGCGGAAAAAAGCAGGGTGTCGATCTCTCTCTCTCTGTAACGCTAACGTTTCACTTCCGACGAGGTATCGGCAACGACTGATCGCTTCTGCGGTATCGCGAACACGTTAAATCCTTTTCTGTATCGACCGTTCGAAAGCGCGCTGTCCTTGTCTATCACTACGAATCCGTACTTTTGTTGCCAACAATCGTGGCACAACGAACAAAATTCGTCGTACGGCATGTCGGTATTTACGTGATCGTTGTAGACGTGTTTCAAATTGGTACCATCCTGTTTGAACAGGATCAGCAGATTCGCGTTGTCGCGTATCAGATGTTTAGGTATTCTCGCGTACGTCTGACAGAGATAGAACGAGTCGACGCTCGAGTGCCTGCCCATTGAGAAATACTCTCTCACCGCGTCTTGCTTATCGCACGCCACGTCATCGAAGACGAAGATCGAGTTTGGACGCGCGTCGCTCGGTGGAATGACGTCACTGTTATTGAAGAACGTAAAGTAGCCAATTTCATCGATCGATGTCAACAAATTCTCCAAATATCGATATTTCGGCTGTTGCAACGATTTCGAGTATACGTTGTGACCGAACGGAGGATCGTTATAATCGCTCTTATGGATCGGCCC
>NW_020225304.1:781716-785243 GCF_003070985.1 Temnothorax curvispinosus | reverse complement strand
AGTGACGAATCTCACCAATTGGACGCTAACCGCCGTTGCGCTCCGCGGGACAATTGTACCGTGGCCGCGCTATGTCGTCGTCGCCAGGCGCAGATGTTTGCAGTTCGATGATAAGGTTAATGGCATCATTAATAAGGCCAATGGGAAGCGTGTGTTTGCAGCTTCGTGCGCGCATCTCGCGTGCTGCGAGCACAAAGGGGTAGAGGAGATTATTCATAAAGGCCCCTGCCTGCCTCCTGCCTCCCTCGCTTCTCCGGTGGAGTACGGTCTTAAGACCGGGTTCACCGAATTATAATTCCGCATTTGTATTCGTTAAGGCGCCCGGCGGTTAAGGCTGTAGCCGCGATGAATTTTGCGTTACACGCAATCAAGCGCGGCCGAGCGTTAATTAATGATCAGGCGCGCTATATGCTCCTCTCGGTGCGTCGACCGCGACTTGTTGCATATCGGCGCCCGAGAGGAGTTTTTTTTTTTTTTTTTTTTTTTCAGTATTCGAGACGTATAAAAGACAGAAATTGAAAATAATTTTAGTATCGACAATGATTTTAACAATACTAGTATCGATAATAATCGTTGCTTAATGCGATCTGAGAGACGCTTGGTTGAAAGACTTGAACCGCTATGTGGTACAGTTTCATAGTGCTACGTTCGTTTTATCACTGCAGTAGCAGTCAACGCGAGAGAATTATTCAATAATACAAATACAAATATTTTGATAGCTTTAATTTTTTGGCTATTTTGTAGAATATTTTCAGAGAGTGGTTATTTTATTATTATTTGCTTATATTTCTCATTATTTCTTATATTTTTTATTATTATTTGCTTGTGTTAATTTACAACGTGTAATTTCAATAAATTGCAATTATAATTTTGAACGTATAATTACAATAAATTACATAGATTTCCTTAGCAACAAATTTCTGGATAATTATTACAGAAAAAAATATTATTAAAAAAAAACAGAAAATTAAGAAAAATATAGAAATTGTTGGGCTTTCTTGTAATTATATTCTTATTTTTTCAATATTCTTGTATGAGAAACATAACTAATTATAAAAACTTACAACAGTTTTTATGCCCACGGACTAATTAAGGCTGACTATTCGTACGCAATTAAGGTAACGTCATAGAAAAAAGAAATATCACGTGTTAATTAAAGACATCTTTCACATAAGATATAATGGGATCCGTCGTTAAGGAACCGTGAATAAAAGCGCCACATTAATTATTCCGGTTTAGCGATCAGCCATTTTTCGATGGAGACACACAATATAAATTGCTTACAGTAGGTCAACTTTTAACTCCAATAATTACGTCATGCACTTATAGTATATGTACCTGATAGAAATATCTTATTGAAAGTACTATGAAATCGATGAAAAATGAAATAAAAGTTACTGAAAAATTATATATTTCAAAATAAATTACATTTTTTTTATGAAATGTAATATAATACTCTAAAATATAAGGAAAGTTAAATTATACTATTAAAAAAATAATAAATTTTTTGGAATTTTAGATATAAAATTTACTTAATTTAACTAAAAACTGAATTTCTTCTGAAATATTGGTGGAATAATAATGAAATAAATCAAGAAAGAATTTTTAATACCTTTTCGGTAAAATTTCATTACATTTTCAGTAAAATATTTTTGTTAGATAAATACAAGTTTTTTTTCTTTCACTTTTTGAGATGCAGATTTCCCATCCGCATAGAATACATAAAAGTTTTCACGCGAGCCGTTTGGCGAGTTCGAATCATCCCTCTTGAATATTTTTCGAACAACTTGACGTCGCGCGAGCGCGAGGGGACGAGTAGAGTAGCGACGAGCAGTGGCGTGCCGCGGTCGGCGTGCCGTTGTAGCGGCGCGCCGATTGGCCGCCGCGGTCGGCCATCCTGCGGCGGCGCAGCGATACCCGGCGCGCGGCGGCAGGTGCGCGCGCACCGCGGAACTACTTTCAGCGCGTTAAGCGAACAATAGGGATCCCAGAAGTGTTTCGGACTCGGACGCGGTCGTGTTCGTTTACGTCGTGCCGTATGCTTTTTTTCCCCGTAGCCGCGCGAGCACGCCGTGCACACTGGGACCCGGTTGGTGACGTATCGGCTGGTGACGCGCGTCGCGGACGATGCGCCCGGTCGAGTGACGGCGCGCGGTAATACACCAATATCGGACACAAGTGTGCGTCGCGCCGCGCCGGTGAGTGTCCGTCCGTCCGTTCGCCCGTCCGTCCTCTCGTTCGCGTCCGTTGGTCTCCGTTCGTTTCCTCCCGAGTGTGTGCGCGCCCGTGCTCCCTTCCGATGAGTGTGTGTCTACCCGACGTGTGTGGATAACAACAAAAAAATAGTATATAATAATTCACGGCGCCATGTCGCTGCCACGGCCGAGATTGGATTACGCGCTCACGGTCGGACCGTTGTTGCTCGCGTTGCTGGCGTTCACCTGCGTGCCCACGGTATCCGGTGAGTACGAAAACTTTTGTGTTATGTTATTCGTGGGCCCCGCGGCCGGAGCTGGCCGGAGCCGCCACATGTCGCGGAGGCCGCTGCTAGGCAACAGGATCGCGAAGCGACGCCGAGCGCCGCGGCGCCGCGCCGGCGCGCTGGACGCCTCGTCGACGTCGGCGTCGTCGCGTCTCGACTCTCGCGCGAAACGTCGGCGACTGTTATTTATACGCCGCGTCTCTGTCCCGACGACGCGACGCGGTCGCTCTCGTCGAGGGATCGCCTAGCCGTTTCGTTTCCCTCGACGTCCGACATTACCGTGCTCGTCTTAGTTCGCTTACTATCTGTCTTGAAAATATCGACCGCCGCCGCTGCCGATATCGCGTGCGATCGGGCTCATTTCGCGAACCCCGCGAGTGTTCCACGAAGATATGATCCTCGACGCGAACGATCGCCATTCCTCGAGACTCGCCGCTCGCCGCCGAACGTTTCGATGAAATTTTTTTTTTTTTAATCTTTGTTTACTTGTCGGATCGAGAGCGCGTTTCGAAACGCGCGAAAGAACACGCCTCGCCGATCTTTCTCTCGTGTCAGACAGGCCGATAGGTCGACGCTGTCAAACTGACAGCGAAGGCGAGCGTGCAGCCCGTGCAGGCCGTTTCGGAGTCGGAGCGACGGACGCTCCAAAACGGACGCACGTGATGGTGTGTTTAACAATGCAGCGGTGCTCATTCGCCCCGGCGGCGGCGTCAAGATACGGGGGGCCCCGCGTGGCTCGAGCCCGAGTTGGCAGTCCCTGAGGGACAGGTGCCCAGCCCCAGCTTTCCAGGAAGCGAGCCATCCCTTCTTCTGCGTGCGTTAACACGCTCCAACTCGACATTTCGCCGCGCGCTGCTCCCTCTCGATATTTTGCGCACGGAACGGCCGGGGCCCCCTTCCGCGGGAACCGTATCCTGTTTTGACCCTCTTGCGATTGAAGCGTATTCGATGAGCACGTTTGTGACCTGGGGTTGTCGAAAAATTGTACAAAAAATTCGAGAAAATTATTTATCGTATAATTCGATCGTTTTTTATTATCATAATT
>NW_020225304.1:780740-781616 GCF_003070985.1 Temnothorax curvispinosus | reverse complement strand
CATTCGTGGAGATGTTATTAATATTCTCAATAATCAATTTTTTTACTAAAACAGTGATTCAAAGTGAGGTGCCGTTGCTAGTGATTGCATTAAAATAATCTTGTTTCTTTTCATTAATTGAGACTTGATTTCCCAGAAGCTATTAGATAATTTGGAAGTATGTACATGTTCATTACAAATTCGGTTAATTATGGGTTAACGAAACACATGATTCATACCGATAACGGACGTGTATTTACTGGCATTGCAATTTCTAGGCGCTATAATAACACGTCCGTTCTAGAAATTAGGTAAAAACAACATGCGAGCTCTCGCTAATTGTAAGTGCCACAGTGCGTATTTCGCGAAAAAAGAAAACCGGTTAAATAGATAACGGCAAAATCGTCAACGCGTTGTTAAATGGCCGAGATAAGTCGTGAGAATTTCGCGTTTCTTACATCCGAAATCAAACGCTTTACCGTGCGCGGTAATTCGCAGAATATTGCAATGATTTGGCAGAAACGGAAATGACACTTGTGAGAACGTGACCTTTTGTTGTCCAAATAAAGGAATTTGAAAGGTTTAATAAACGTTAAACCAATATGAGATTGATCGATACGAAACGTCAGGATTGATTACAAAAAATCGTATATAAAAACGAATTATAGATTTGGAGCGATTATCTTTAAATACTTTATGAATGTAGGGATGATTTAACGAATGTTTTTTTAATCATCTATGATCGCGTTTAAAGAAAGTAACATACAAATAAATAAACAAAATAATTTCCCGAATGTAATTAATGTATATCTTCAAAAAGTTGAATGAATCGTATTTGGAACTTACAGGGGATAATTTTCTCTGCCTGAACGGAGAATTAATAGAGGATAATTGTTT
>NW_020225304.1:728517-780640 GCF_003070985.1 Temnothorax curvispinosus | reverse complement strand
TTTGAGAACTGTACGTAATATGACACATTGTTTTTTACTTTGTTCCATAAAAGATATTGTATATATATGTACAATTGACGATAAAGTATAAAAGATGAGAATTTATAGTTATTAATATTAAGGGATTTAAAAAGGATTAATATCAAGGAACTTAAAATCATGTCTATATATATTCTTTTATTTTAATGACTTTTTAAATGGGATCATAATTTTTCATGTTTATGCGGTTAAAATTTATAATATTTGATGAGAATTAAAATAAAACTTGGGCTTTATTTATTTTAGCTACAAACACTTCATATATTATCTATTTTAAATTAAGGACTTGAAACGTGAATGTGTGATATCACTTCAACAATTTCCATGGATAATCTTTTCTCGTACAATGTGTAGTCGTTAACTTTTTTAATTTTATAGTATAATATTTAATTGTTTTTGTATTTCAAATCTGCGCTTTACTGGCGTGGCTTGGTCTTAGAAGTTAGATAACAAAGTCTACGACTGGTATCGCGCGAACGCGAGAATATTCCGCAATTCGACCGTCTTGATGGTCGTTCCAAGGAATCGGACGAAGATCTCGTCCTCGCGTTCGCTATATATCTCGCGATACTCTGGATGCGGCACGGCTGTGACGACGGCGACGGCGGCGCACTCCAGACGTTCGCCGCTCTTATGTTCTCAGGCTTTCTCTTCTCTCTCTCCTTAGAAACTGATCCGCCCGGGCTTAACGTGCTTTCACACGAGACACGCCGCATTTGCCGCCACGCGAGACCAGACGTGGCGCAGGGGTTACATTTCGCGAATATTAAAACACCGTCGTGCTCGCGGAATGCCGCCGACTCGGGAAGTATTGGATCCGCGGAATCCGCGCAATTGAAATGCCGGGATTTGGATCGCGTCGTTTGCGAAAGTCGCGATATGACTTTTAAACATTCTATCCTGGAGTATCGTTTACTTACGCGAATGATAATGCGTTGAAAGTGACGTAAATAAATCTTGGAGAGTTTCCTGCAATAAATATCTGTCCGCCTAAAATGTTGCTTAAGTATATTATTCTGCAAATAAACGCATTACTATCATGTTGCGAATATACATTCTATATTATACATGTGTCGTAATAAATTTTGAAGTCATTCTCCTTTCAAGAATTACGTTGCAGGCGCCAGTCTATAATTAAAAAAGAATTTTCCGGTTTCGTAATAGAGATTTGATTTGCATTTCAGCTTCGCGTGCGTTAATTGAAAACTCGATGAATTAAAGTCGACGTGTTTAGCATAACTCGTGGCGCGTTGATTTAGTCGATTTCACATCTCAGACCGATAAGCGTGAGTTCAATTAAAAACTCTAATATGCTCGACGTATTTCCCTTTTTGCGCATGATGACGAGCTATCTATAGACCGGTGATACAACATGCGAGAAGTAACTGCAGGAAATCTGCTCGATACCACTCCCGGGACATTCGAAACCTTCGTGCGACTTAGAAACCGTCGTCGTGCGATCGACCTGCAACCGGTTTCTCGTTCCCTTTCATCGGTTCAGGCTGGCACACGAGCTAATCCGGGTTCTGCACACGTGTGCAACCGGCCGTGCACACACACGCGCGCGCACGCGAAATGCGTGCACGGCGATGTGTGTATGCATAGCTGCTCCTGCTTTCGTTTCCATTGACTCGCGCGCGCGCGCGGTATTTTGCTAATCTTTCATCCAAGTACAGAGCGTGTGGCTGCGTCAGCTGTTGTCCGTTGCTGCATCAGTTTGGTATCATTATTAGTATTATGTGTGCCTCACAATTGAAACGTGTTACGTAATTTGAAATCAAGTGACACTATCACGAGCTAAGAAAAGTTATTGAGTAACAGAAGTAATCTTTTAATATGTCGATCAAAAATTTTTAATATTAAAAATTAAAAAATTATATAATATTGATAGTGTCAAATCCTGAAGTTAGAGGATTCGGTTTGTTGCGCATGTGAACTAGGAATAAGTCGATTATTATTTACATTTAGGAACAATATCCTTTATAAAATTGTAGATGAACCAAAAACTACGCATATCCTATAAATATATCCGCCAATTTATTGTTTAAAGAAATGTAAGGGACTTAGAAAGATATATTAGACAGAAAAGATATATTATATAGTATATAGTAAAAAGATAAGGTTGTAGATAGTTCAATGTTTTTCCTTCCTCTGTCGAGATTAAAGATCCTTGGACGCAAACCTTACGTGTCTAATCCAGCAGTCTTTACATTTTTCCTTCCTATCTGGTCATTCTTTTCCGTCGAAGAAGATAGGATAGGAAATGGTCGGGTATCTCGCGGCATCTGCTAACTAAAAGGGTAAGATCTCCGCGTCGCCGTCCTATCGAGAACCAACCCGGGTATTTGCATTCGTCCCCGCGCTTCTTGCTGGTGTAGATGCCTCTAGCGTAAAACCGCATAATTAAGGACCCTCGCTACCGCACATGTCCGTCCGTCCCGTCCGTCCATCCGTTCTTCCGTCCGTTTCCCGCTGCCAGTTACGTTGTCCCGGAAAGATTCGAGAGGGGAGTCCCGGGGTATCGCGGAAGGATCGAGGATTGTGCCGTCAGTCAACGCGCGGGACGGCGACGAGTCCTTATAGAGGATCGCGCCAGGATCTATCCCTCGCGTGAGCGCTATGCAGATTCCGAGAGGAGTTCGATTCGCACACTTCCGCGAGATTTTGTAGACAAGCAGCAGAATAAACCGCGATCTTAGAGCGTCGATTAGACGTCCGCGCCGGTATCGAAGCCGGTATCGAAATCCGCTATCTCGATTGATCGACACAAATTCCACGCGTTGCTTATTATTATTTCGTTGATAGATGGATTCTGATATTTCTTGTATACTTTATTCCTGGTATTGTTATAATTCGATTATTAAGAGCTATCGTTGGATTATTAATGTTAGATGCTTCAAAACATTGATACTAAAATTTTAACATAGATATTAATACTTTTTTCTCAATTATGTATACCTAATTAATTCTCAATTATATTTTATTTAATTTTTAAGTCTTCTAGTAATGAAATTTTAAGTTAGCAATATAAAAACCTAAATCATTTTTACATTTTTAATGCTATTTCGCTTTTCAAGAGAAATGCGAACGATCATTTTTTTGTTCTCAACGATGATGCGAAAGTCATTACATTCATTCCCGTCTTATTTCTGAATTCTTTGCGTCGTTGTTTCGATGTGTGCTCCCACGCCAACTGACGTTTTTGCACACGCGACACGAGAGATTCTTCATCGCGAAACGTCCGGTGTGGTCCGACGAAGGAGCGGAGCGCGAGAACTGAGACAGCGATCCGAAAAGAAGCGAGATCGGGACGATGTGAGTTGGTCCACGCGCGCGGTGAGAGGACCACCCGGCGTTGTTTTCCCGGCGTGGCCTGTAACGCACGTGGAAGCGGTTTAACGTAATCCGGATTCGTATCGGTTTAAAGCGATTATTCCCTCGGGCGCGAGAGCACGGACAAGAATCGTTGTTCATATACGCTCATACCGATGACGGCGGTTTTTCCCAAGAGCGCAGTCGAGGATAAGCGCGTTCTGCGCGCGTACCAGGTCAATGCGATCGTATCTATTAATCATGCTCCAGCTCCTACTACCATCGGTATCGTCTCGCTCCGCATCGGCGTAAGAACACGCGCACATAGTCGCTCACTCGTGTGATAAATGGCAATGCGCGCGCTATGGTGAGGCGAATGCGTTGCACACGGTTGATCGTTGACTGACTAATAATTCTTCTCCAATCACGAAACGGTCATGGGAAATTCGCCGTGTTTCATACTTACGCGTTTTCGCCCGATTCGCAAAAATTCGATTTTCACTTACTCTGCCGGCTTAACTTGTTGATCAAAGTGAGAAGAAGATGTAGCATGATTGAATCTTTGAATGATATGACGGACTTTAATATCGTGTAATCCATAAAAATACTGTAGATATTTATTTCTCCAAAGAGAATTTAATTCTCCAGAAGAATTTAATGGAATTATAACTTATAACTTATATTTTACAAATTATAATTAATTATATGATATTTTACACAAATAATGATCGCTTACGTTGATAAAAATATCGCGAAAATATTGCAATTTAATAATCAATTTTCATGAAATTCTTTGTGATATAATATGATAAAAAAACTCGCCTTTAGAAACACCGGATAAATTTAAGGAATCGTACGCGTTAACTTGCTTGATTAACGATACAATTAAGCACGTTCGTAACACTTCGGTGCATCGTTCAGATGGACTCTTGTTATCGTTCAATGTTTTTTTTTTTTTAATTGCCCATTAAAGTCGAGAAACTGATTTAAAGACGGCCGAGTGCGCGCGTACGTTAGCCTCTCCAATTATTATCACCGCGTTATGGCCGACCGACATTTTGATCGTAAGAGAAATCGGTAGCAAAAGCAACCGGCCGTCTCGCCGTCAATTAAGCACAAAGCGGCGAACGTCTATTTTTACGCATCGCAACGCGAACGATTGCTGAATTTATGCTATTAATTTTCTCTGTAATGAGTGTACGCCCGATAACGAGCGCATAGCTGCAACAAGCCTTTTACAATCAGCGTCGTGGAACGATGCCTTGATTAATTTTTCACGCGGTCGGTGAAGCCTGTATGTGTCTGAAAGCCAGGCCCCCTTAGCAGACACGGCTTGTTGGCTCATATTACATGCTTAGGCGACGGAACAATCGAAACCCGCACTTATGGAGCTAACATTCCATTAAATGCACCGACTACCGCTTCGTTAATTGATCGTTTTGATATATTTAATCATTTACTTGAGTGTCTGGCTCATTGGAATTGGGAAATTAGTTGATTATTGAAAAGTCACGAATTATTTGATGTTGAAAGTTCATTTTTTTTTATTAAGAATTTTATCTGCGAAGGTAGGTTTATCGTTCCATACTATACTATAAACAATATTTGCAATTTAGAAATATACAGCACTAAAAAAATTGTGATTTATATTATAATAAAAGAGCCTTAGGCCTTATATCCTTTTAATATTGAGCGTTTCAAACGAAACCTTCATCTTAATCTTTGCATCCTAATTATTCCTTACATTTGAGCTTAACTGCTTCTAATTCTATAACTTTATGATTTAAAAAAGTTATTAATTATAATCTGTTAGTGAAGTTTATTCGTTAGTAGAATCTATTCAAAACTCTTTGATGCCTATATCTTTCTTCATTTTTTATTCATATCTGAATCTTAATGTAGCAAATGATTCCGCTCCGGTTCCGGCAGTCGCGACTAGGCGCGGACGGAAGGATCAGCCGGAAATTACGTCAGGTCCTCTTTCCGAGTAGCGTCACGGCAAAGTCTCTTCCCAACTTGGCACATATAACGAGGAAGAATCCGCGCGTTAACGTGGTCTTTCGCAACTTGTAAGTGAGAAACGCCGTTCCTACCGAGTCCCATCGCTAAGTCTCCGCACGCTGTACGCTGTGAACAGTGCGAACGTATACGTACATACGTACGAATGCGTTTGCTTGTTTCCTAACCGTGCGAGTATCCGTGTAAGCTACCGACGACGGTGTGTGCCGATTTATCAACCACCTTCGCTCCCACAAACTGGTCGCCCGCGATCTCGCCGTATGATAACGCATGCTTCGCGCTTGCGTTGTCCCGCGCTTTCACGTTGATTGGCCGGCTTAACTTTAATTGGGCGCCTCCATCTCATAGAGAATGAGAGGAAGTGTTAGTTCCTGCCGCCGGGAGTCAGTTCGGTTTTCTTAAATCGTCGCATATTATACGCCATCGAGCCGGGGCACGATGTTAGCTGCTCAATGAATTTACGATCAAAATACCGAAGACACGCTCGTTCGCGCGTTTGCAAATTGCGAGCGACATTTTTTATACAAAGCCCCCCCGCTTAATTAGCAGTCCCGCCGATAAGGTGATTATGCAATCGTGGACGTCTCAATCTGCGGTACCTCGTACTAATTGGAATAATTTTTATCTGGGATAATTAAGGCGCTGTTGTTAATGTAAAATATGTCCGCGGCTCTTTGATAAAAATTTCTTCATTTTGCTACATATTTGTAGAGCTGCACGATTTATCACAAATGTTTTTCGATTTAAATTTTTTCGGAACTCAAAATTTTAACATACTGAAAAGAAAATACACAATAGTGGATTGTTTAGTCGCTGCGGAACGCAATTGCAACTCACAATCAACTGAACGCAATCGAACGTGGACGGCAAAGTAAATAGCGTACGTATGCACATACGAATGCAACGGCTGCTCCGTATGCACCGTACATTGTGTCGCAGAAGAAAGTGGTCGGCGGGTAATTTCATGGCGAATTCATTTCCTATCTGGATAATAAAGTCGCATCCCTTGTGCGGACGCGAATGAAGTCACGACTTGATTTCCCGGAAAACGTGACCCTCCCCCTTGTCCCCCGTCCACCCCTTTCTCCCTTCCCTCATCTTTCGCCGCCACTCTCAGCAGCGTACTCTCTACGAAAACGTGACTTTCTCGAATCCCACCCGCGCTCTCGCACGTACAGTGCCATTGTGTAATGGTCCTTGAACCAACATCGACCAGCAGCTGGTCGACGGTCTCCCACGCCCTACCACCAAACGGCACGAGTCCTCGTAGAATTCCCAGGATTTGTGGAGTCTTTCGTATGTTTTTCCATTGCTTTTTATTTCACAAAAGCAGCGCAATTACCGACGACATTGCGGTTGATCATGTGTTTTTCGCGGTATGATTTTAAAGAAAATTACGAGCCTGCGGTAAAGAAGTTCCTCGAATCTTTTTTCATCGCTTTCTTTTCATTGCCATGTGAACGAATGACTGAGAAATTAAGACTGAATGCCTGTGCAGGTAAACCGGTAATTCCTGCAATGCGTGAATTCTGCATGTAATACCCATACATTTTAATAATTGTCTTTATTAATAATATTCGGTAGAATGTTCCTAAGTTATTGTTAATATTTGGGTAATATTATGATGCATACATATCGTTCTTTTTACAAAAAGAGAAAGAAGGTTAAAAAATTGAATAAATAAGATATTCATTAAATAACATTCTATTCAAGTGAATACAGATTGTTGCTGATCTTACCGTTTACATACATTTCTTAGCCGTTTAGCTCTCGATTGTCACATTGCAGAAATTCCGGTTCGAGTGGTCATCCAAGCGGCTCCTCCTCCACGCCGTTTTGTTCCCCCATAATGATCGCGCGCGACACTCGTCAATCATCACCGTCGGTCGTGCATTTCCGTCAGGCTTGGCCGAGCGAGCAAGTGAGCGGCTACAATGGAATTGCACGGGGTTCCCTCAGGGGACCTTCAGTTTTCATTCTCTCCGTTCCCTGTCCTCTGTGCTTTCTTTTGCTATAACGACGAAATGATCGTACGCATGCCGTGTATAGCCACGCCGAGGAATCCACCTATCGACGACGATCGTACGTGTAATCGTGCCGATGCGAGAGCACGTCACGCCGTTTGATCGCGGCCTGTGCTCGTCGGCGCGTCGGGCCGTGTAAACTTTACGTTACATGCGCTTTCTGCACGAACATCACGCCCCGCAGTCTCATTTAGCATTAAATCGGGTTGTCCGAGCCTCATCTCTGATGCTGACATTGAACGCGAGCTGCGTATTAGACGAATAAGAGGTAAAATGCGGAACACGTCAATTTGAAGCGTTAAGATTTGAAGTTAGCGACCGTATCATAAGAATCAGTTTCAATTCCACTTTTTGCAGCTGATGATCTCGATAATTTTACAAATTATTCGCGACGTTATAAAAGTATTCTGTTACTTATTATAACGGAAACGTTTTTTTATTTTGTGTTTTAAATTCTTGTATATAAGAATGTTTCTTTGGAACTTTAGTACGTATGTACAACTTTGCACATAAATATTTTTACACGTCCATTTTTGTCAGACCCATGGAAATTAGCATTATCGTGCAAACCGCAGCTCCAACGAAATAACCGCTTCGATTGGTTGCTCCAACTTTCTTCACGTTTCGCAGTCACGTCCGCAGAAACTCGGCGACCACTGACCGCACGGCAAACTCGTGTCTCTCAATTAGCGTTATTCCGAACATATGAAAAGAGACTTCGCACCAATTAGCGGGTGCCAAGCTAATTCAGCGGCGAACCAGATTGGTGACGAGTCGAAAATGGCGCGCAGCCGAACGACAACCGGTTGGCATCGCCGCACCAATCTCCATTTCTCATACCGTTCCTTTTATTCTTTGATAAGTATTTTGTTCGTTCGTTTGAGAGAAGATAGGGCGCATCCTTTTGATGTACGCTTCCTGTGTCGTGTCTTTATTAGCAAATTAAGAGTCCTCTCTTTCCCCTCCTCCTGGCCAAACATTCCGAACCACAATGGACCCGTATTGTTTGCGAGACCGAACCTCTCGGAACGTCTCGGTGAGATGGAGGACGTTCGCGTGTCGCTGCCTTTGTGTAATTTTCGATATATCTTCGATGCTGCATGAGGAGTTCCCTGTGAATTTCTTCACGCTTATGTGTGTGCTTCCTCGATCCAATAAGTCTACATCCGCTCGTCAATGAGGTTTGGCGTCATTTCGAAGTGGACTTTAACAGATTTCTTGTAGTGTGTGAAACATTCGGACTAATATGTTACTTTCAATGAAAATATTATTATGAAAAAATAGATTTTAACAATATCAGAAAATTAAGATTCTATTATAGGCATTGATTAATAAAAAGTTTAACAACAAGTAAGTAATCGATAATAGATTGTTGCGATTAGATGTCAGATATCACATACATAACTTGTTTTGTCGATTAAATATCAACCGTTTTTTTCGAATAAGTAAGTGAATTGAAAAATATTATATAGATAGGGAAATTGTAGTTATTACTTGAATTGATCATATGGCAACGTACGGTACCCTCCTTTCTTGGCCCTTTTAACCGTTTTGAGTCATGGAGGACCTTTGTATGATTATCGATTGCCAGGTGCGTTTTCGATAAGTCCCCGTGCGTGACGGAACGCGTTAGGAAAGGGTGACACTTTGTTTTCAGGGTGGATAGTACATTTCCGTTAGAGTTCCTTGAGAACCTAAAGAGCTATTATTGCGTATTCTGTCTTAACTCGGAAATTATATTTCAGATTAAATAAATTAAACTGTAAACGAAAGTAGTGAAAATGTCTAATGACCTATAAATTTTAACGACGGACAACATAAAAATTTTGATGGAGAGCATAAAAATTCACGACAATATAAAATTTTCCGTTTCGTGTTTACATATAATTACGGAGATTTCTCTTATGCGGAGTATGCGTACTTCAAAAATATTTGCTCGTAAAAAATTTTCAAGAATCCCTAGATTTATATAACATGGCGAATCGTCGTATTCAAACCGCCAACCATACGGGATTTAATTATGTGTAAACGATGAGTGCTCGCTTCAGTATAATTACGAGCAATTGGTATCCGTAACTCAAGTCGAAATACGAATGGCATCCAACAATTAATACGCCTCGGACATAAAGAACATATGTACCTGCATTTATTTCATGCTCACTTTTAATATGACCATACTTTTTACTGCCTAAGTCACAAAAGGCGTCCTTAATAAGAACATATCGTACATGTCCCTTGCATTTAACGCCTTTTGAATATCTCATATTAATTGCATTTTTTTCGAGCAAATTCTCGAGCACTACTTATTGTTGCAACATTAAGTTGTTGATTTCATGATGAGATGAAAAAGTATCTGATAAATATCCAAAGATCAATTTTTATTTGTCATGATCAAGAAAATATATATTAATGACTAAAAAATTATATTTAGAGAGGGCTATATTTAATGCAATATTCGGCAATATTATTTAGATATTTTTCCACATTGTATATTCTTAACACTCATGTTATTCTAAAACACAAATTCTTGTGACAATAGCAATAATAAGATAGAATTTAACAACTTTTTAAGTCAGCTGGTGCAATATAAAAGTCTTTGTCATTATCAAGCATTGAGTAAATAGTATAATTGTTGGAGAAACATGTGACACGTACATAACTATATAGATCGTCAATTCGATAGACGCGGACCATAATGATTGACCGTAAAAATCTAACGTATGTGCGCAACATAATAAGGAAGAAATCAGTATAGGTATAGCTTTCATTAATCGCGCGCGCGTGTCCGAGCTCGCGGCATTTCTCTCCGCTTCTTGCGCTCGTTATTTCGATAATTTGTCCCACTCTCATTATTTTCGTTCGTGGCGTACGTACATATATGGCGATCGGCGACGAATTACTGTGGCAGAATCTTGATGGCAACTACTGCCGATAGCTATACCGGACGATGGCGCGCAAAAACCGTGCTGGTGGCCTGCACCATCGCCGCAGAGAATACTTGGGCGTCTTGTCAGCAGCGGCAGGTGCGAGATACGAAGGTAGCCGACGACGTTTTCACCGTGACTCGTTCCCCCTCCCCCCCGGACGAGGTTCCGCCGGGATACTTGGACATTTATGCAAGATGCGAAAAGATAGCGAGATCGGCCGGAACTTTTAGACGCCGGATTTATTTGTGAAATTGCATGCGATAAGAGTTTTCCAATTTATCTTTCTATTTATTCCATAATCCAGTAAAGTGCAATCTAATAATAATTACAGTTCTTTTAATGTGCAAAAATAGAATATATCTTCAGTTAATTTTTATTCATATCGAATATATGTACCGGTAGCGTTGCTGGCTCGGTTGCTGGCTACCTCATTGGCTTCCTGCGCTCGAGCGCAGGAGGAAAATTCGTTGCTCGACCTTTGGCGCTGACCGGTTCTCGATCTTTCTCCTCCGTCAGCGCGCAGTCGTTATCTTCATTCGCGCGTATATAGACATTTATATCGCGCGCGCCTCTTTGCGTTCGCCGGTCACGAAAGAATCGTCGGCCGAGTACTTAATCGTGCGTTGGTATTTGGGGTCAACGAGGCAAGGGAGGGAGAGAACGAGATAGAGAGAATGAGCGAGAAGAAAAGGGTTCGGAGACGATACAGGAGGGGGAGAGAGAGAGAGAAAGAGAAAGGCAGATTCGACGGCGCGCACTAACAGAGAATGTGTATGTATATTGATCCTTGAACCATCTCTACCTCAGATCAACGTGCTCGCATCCAACACCTTTCTCCTCCGCTTCATCTTGCCCGTCCCTTGCAACCCTGCCGAGTCTCACTCTCTCTCACTCTTTGCCATTTGTTCTCTCTCTCTCTCTCTCTCTCTCTCTCTCTCTCTCTCTCTCTTTCTCTTTCTCTCTCTCTCTCAGTCTCCATCTCACTTCCATCTCGATCCCTTCCCTCTCCGTTTTCGCGCGCGCGCCTCCTCGTGATAATAATTATCCATTCGATTCTTGCGCGCGGTGCAGCCAAAGTCACGATTCCTCTTCTTGCCACTTCCCCTTATGCAGGTTACGTCCGAGTACACTGAGTATCGAGAGGTATTTGCAATCGATTACTCCTCTCCCCTGACCTGCCCGTCTTATCGACAATTTGCCTCGGTGTATTATATCCGCGGGGACTTTCAATTAATTCTTAATACATTTCTCATTGGCGTTTTATGTTACAATCTGCATAATCAATCAGTTTCTTTGATCTCTTATGCGTTATGAATATCTCCATTTTTGTATATACAACAGTTGGAAGTTAATTAACCACGTAAGTCATTTGAACACACAAAGATATGTACTAATATGTTTTTCTTAACAATATGCATATAGAAGAACGTCTACATTTATTACTAAAGAAGAACAATTACTAAAGAAAAAGCACTTTCAATTTATCAAAAATCTTATATATTAATTATTAATAAAATTTAATTTTAATTCTGTTAAAAATTCTGGAGGAAGTTGTATGTATTGAAAATTTAAGTTTGTATATTAAAAATGTTTTTTTTTCTGTATTTTATCTCAAATAAAGAAAACACTTGTTACGTTAAAAGAGTCATCTCGTATAAATGGTAATAGTAAACGCGATCGGTCTGTCAGTGTCATAAAGTAATCGTGCGCGTATCCGTTGAGGTTTTTGGTGCGCAATACGAAAACTCCGTCTTTGTTAGTGCATTTGCATGCCGATTATCGCTACAGTTTCTCAGTGCCTCGCTGTAGGTATAAACTAATTAACTTGCGTACCCGGTTCCTTTGCATAATGGCCACGTTTGCGGGAACCTTATGCCTCGTACCGTAGGAGGGTCGGCAGACCGACTCTTACATACGGTATTCTCTCGCGTATTGTTCGTTCGAGCCCCGCGGCGATACCCGTGCATGAATATAGATACGTTCCTGCACACACGTCGCTATGTTACGCGTACTTATTCATAACGTGCGCCGCAACTGGCATGCCCGGGCCGGCGTCGACTTTATTATCGTGAGGCACAAGAACACACCGAGGGGATACTAAGTATAATGGCCCTAGGCTGAGACCTCTTACACCGACCTAGAAGGGCTCAGTCTCCCGGCTTGGGCTTCTTCGAGCTATTCATGATCAACCGCGACGATGATTTGCAATTTTGCACAGATCCACGGGAAGATCGTTCTACTCTTATGTTTAATAAAAGACCGAGATCGTTACATGTCGTGGAATGCGTCGCGAATTGTTTTTCTAATTTTTATAGAATTTAATTCTCAGGCGCTATATATATATATATATGTATACGTGTAAAATGATTCATGCATTCGTTTATTCGGGAATCCAGAGTTGATTTCACCTTGACGGATTTACGCGGCGTCAGGATATAATATTATCAAACATACCCGTTATTTGATCCAAGAAATAATGGAAATTGCGCGCGATGAATGGGAATCGACGGGATGATGCGTGGAAAATGATCTTATGACATAATTCACTTCTCTCGCAAGTTTGCTCCCGGCGAGGTCGGGAGATGCGCATAGTCATGTCGATGGAGTTTCATTCAGAAAACGACAAGCCGATTACGACCGATTGAAATTTATATTTGATCGTTGTTCGATTCATGATGCGCGAGGTATGTAATTATATATACGTGAATAATAGACACACATGATTCGCGAATTCCGAGTTGCGGAACAATGATGGATCGCGATGAGTGGTAATTTCATACGTGTATTAATTTAGTCACGCTAAATGAGATTGTGAACAAGTTTATATCTATTTGAGCAGGAATAACACGTGGCTAATCTCCTCCCTTTCTTCGCAGCGTAATGTATTCTAACCGACTTCCTCTGATGTGATATCCACAACGTAAGTTAGTTTCTCCGAGTTTGTGAGGGTCTTAACCTTTCCAGTATATGTTGGAGAAAGTATTAATGGACTCGTTAAATAAGTGCTATTGGTATCTTATTTATTACGTCTGATGATTATACTCGACATTGCATTGTAAATATTAGCCCTCTCAAAATGTCTCAAATTCCTTGAGATAATAAGAAACAGTTTAGAATCAATAAATAGTACAAATATTTGTCGATTTTTCATAATTACTTTAATTACGAAAATGAATAACTTAATTATTTCGCAGTAACTTTTTTTCATATTTTTGCGGTAGTAAATAGAAGAATACTTTTAAAAATTGTTCTATTCGTTGAAATAGTATCGCGACCGACGACGACGGCGCGCGGGTTTAGATTTGCGAGATATTCAATCGCTGCCATCTTTATTAATTATCTGCCATAAATCAAAGTTCTCCCGCTCCGATCTTCATTGGGGATTAGCTCTGTAGCGAGTTACTTAACCGCCGCAAGGTATGAACTTTCTCTTCAACGGCGGGGCACGATACGTGTAGTATACATTGTTGAAAATTGCAGCATCGAGTACACTATATTCACTGACAATGAGTACAGAATGAAACATAAAACTAATTTTGTGAAACCTATGAGTTATTTATATCATAATTTTTATTTTGTATATTTTTTATATATTTATATATTTTACGATTATTTTAAAATAATATATAGATTCCAAATATATTTTAATATAAATTATATATACGCGCGCAATACACATTCAATAGTAACGAAGTGATTTTAAGCACTGGCATTTAACGAGGGTGAGTAATGCATAGCGGCTGTTATGGAGGCAAACTTTATTTTCTTGTTCCAGTGATACGTACTAACTGCGTAAACTGCAGTTTCTGACCTTTTCGCATTTATTTGAAAGAAGGTGTGCGCGAGACTTCGTGTGCCTTTATTTGCCTTCCATTAAATAGCCGATACTCTTTCTTGACGCGATAACTGCGAGTAAGAGACGCACGTGTGAGATAAGGCGTGACAATATTTGACACTATGCCTAGAACGCTGTTTACCCACGAACTTTTTATGAACCTCGACTGCAGGATTACTAAGAAATTCTGCCGGACGTGAAAAAGATTTCCGGTTACATTTCCAAGACATTAGAAAAAAAATTAGAAAAATGATTAATCATAAAATATAGAATTTCAGATAGTTTAAAAACATGGTCTATAGAGACTAGATCAAAGATCAAATAAAATAAATATAGGCTTTTGTTTTTTAATTAAAAATTATTAACGATGTAATTTATTAGATCAAACTTTATTTATTTAATTTATAATATTTAAATAATAATATAGTAAAACATTTATATAAAAAATACACAAAATACATAGTGAGATGCATTAATGAAATATAGATATAATAAATAATAAATGTATTTATAACGACGTAAAATAGTTAATCGCAATCTGCTTTCATTTTAGCGTACTTATTTTATGTTATTTTAGTAGATATACTTATAATCTATCGTAAATCTTTGAATAATAAATTGTTTACTACTATATTTAACATAATAAATATTTTATTCATATTGATAACTTGTAACTTTATATGTTAAATAACAAAAATTGTATAAATTCTTAAATTGTTAAATATAAATTCTAAATTACTTTCTTCACGTATAACGACTTTTCTTTAGTTATCGCGTTATTTTTTTCTTTCAATATATTTACAATTAATGGTTCGAATTATTAATTATTTTCGATGTCTAATGTTTTGCATTGATCCATTTAATATATACGTTTAATGATTTAAGATAGTTTAATTTTATTATAATTTACGAGCTCAATATTTCTCTCGACAAAAAGGTTTCATTATGCTCTCTTCCATACAACACCGTTCCAATAACGAGAAGGCATGTTATGTATAAACTGAAGTGTACTGCTCTATAAAATTTACTCGAAGTAAGCTTTTTCTTTTCAACATGCAACATAGTGAATTTCCCATCTCTCGACCTCTTTATGGTGGCCGCATATGTCCCTACCAAGATGGCATCACGCTAATTAACCGCGCGCAGGGGAAACGCGCTTTCTCACGAGCGTCGACTTAAATATATAAACAAATTTGACAACAATATTCATTGCCCCGATCGACGCTCTCACCGACGTTCTCATCAAACAACAAGAGTGAGGGCGGGCATATACTTGTGGAGTGGCACTATCGCGACTCGTAGAGAGTCCAGTCCTATGATATTTTTGGGGACACATCCTTTACATAGTACATCATTTAATTTCATCCAACCATACTACTCCTTTCTATCTCCATATAATCATCTCACGATCAATGACATGAACCCCAAATTACTATTATAAGATAAATTACTATCAAAAGAGATTACCTTTGTTGTTTTAAACGATTTAGTTATTTCGACGCCAATGCATCAGCTGTGCATAATAATCGACTGCTATCTCTACTCTCTTTTGGGAATGGATTCTTTGCATCTCCTATTATAATCTTAATTGTCTATTATGATGATCTTGTCAATCTATAATTCTGGCGCGTTATTATCTTTAACAAATGCATACTCTTGCAGTTGCTTCCCGATGTATGCATTTCCCTTAGCAATTAGTGCTATTCTTCTTCTAATGGAATCAGGAGATGCAACATGAATTTCCTAAAAATTGAGACATTTATTGATTGAATTTGGAGTAATTATAGTTTGCTGTTCTAAAACAGGAGTTGTTCACACACGATTATTTGAATAGCGGCATTATAAATGTCTCAATATTTAGGAAATTCATGCACAGCTGCATTGGCGTCGAAACAACTGAATCGTTTAAAACAACGAAGGTAATCTCTTTTGATAGTAATTTATCTTATGATAGTAATTTGGGGTTTGTGTCGTTGATCGTGAGATGATGATGAGATGGAGAGGAGTGTATATAGTTGGATGAAATGAAATGATATACTATGTGGAGGATGTGTCCCCAAAAATACCATGTGACTCTCTGCCAGTTGCAATATGGCATGCCACTTTACAAGCATATGTCCGCCTCACTCTTGTTGTCCGATGAGATCGTCAGTGAGAGCGTCGATTGGGGCAATAAATATTGTTGTTGAATTTGTTTATATATTTAAGTCGGCGCGCAGTTAATTAGTGTGGTGCCATCTTGATAGAGGCACACCACATCCCTTTAATACGCCAATGTGAACTTTAACACGAACAAAACTCAGATTACGCTTGCATAATAGCGCGCCGTTACATTGTTACATAGACGAAACATGGTCGTAGCTCGTGTCGTCGTCGTCGTTCCTTCACAAGGAACTCACGTCACTCTCAAAACGTGAGCGGAATTTCGTGCATCATTCTCAACAGTTTCAAAAGCTGGATCACTTTTTATGTTTGGCACGAAACGCCACGCTGGCCGTCTCGCGTGCTCGTCCACTGTTTTCCTACACGACAGAACAGCAAAAATCGAGGTAACGTAATATGTTCAACCCCAATATTGCGTAACTGTCGCGACCAGGGCAAAAGAGCGTGAGAATCAGGCAATTATAATAAAGATGTCATATAGGATTACGGTGTTTATAATCATCTTTAAGTTAGGTCATGTTAGATGATCGAACACGAGAGATTAATGAGTTTAATCTATATTCCTTATATTTTTACACGATTACCGATTTTTCAAAAATAACAAAGGAAAGTGCTATATCAATCGACATATCTTTTCACGCGTTCATAATTTTTTAGTAATATGCAATATCTCTCGCAAAATAGCTTTTAAGTATCTTTCTATTTACTTATATATTTTCTTTTTTTGGATCGTGAGGGCGTAAATTGTTTCCATTGACAGGCCTGAAATCGCCGCGCCTCTTTTCTATAATTGCTTAGGATAAATGCACCTGGCGCAGCAAACATCTCGTTCGTATACACAGATCTCGCCGTAACTGTACCTTCATTCTGAAGTGAAGAACCCCGAAGATATTTTTAACGCTCCACCGATTCGTAATCGCGGATGCTTGTAAGCCGCGTTGTAAGCGCATCATAGGTTACCATGTATTCATTAGGAGACTAACCTCGTAATGACTAACGATTTGCAAATCAATGTACCGTTGAAGTTCTGTTATTTATCTCGCGTTTGTCTCTTTTTTTTATTTTGGAGTCCAAGAGGAAATCGGATTTAATAGTTATAGCAGCTGGTAAACAAAGTTCCACCTGTTTTATTTCACATTCGATTTTCCGTTTGCCCTCCCGAAACGACCTTTGAATTTACGACCATTGGCTTTTAACGCTTTTCTTTTGCTCGTTCATTCTTATAATTGAATAGGAAATCTGCGGTGATACGCGAGTTATTTATCGCTGGTCGAGACTCTCGGTAATCGTTTAAAGCAGACATGCTATTGTCATCTATCACGATTTATATCATGTATTATATACACTCTTAATTATATTAAGAAAGTATTACTGATATACTTTGTAATATTTTTATTTAAGATTCTCACAATATGTAGATTGTTAAAAAGAACGAAAGGCGTGACATTACTTGATATCATACACACATGTCGAAAATTATTATCATTTATTTTGGTAAATGTATTATTTAAATATTTAATAATTTACAGATTACATATGTGTTTAAATTTCTCGTTTTATATTAATTAGATAAAAGTAATGTTGATTATTACAGGCATCAGTTGATATAACATGATATGACATATATTGATGTAACGTGATAATGACGTATTTTCATCTCTGTATGTAAAAAAGCATATAAAATTAAGTAAATATTATACTTGTAATAGCGCACTCATAATTTCCGTTTTTTCTGAATAGATTTTTGATGGACAAATACGACGCATTTGTTAATGCTTATTTATGATATACTGCAATGCGCTGTTAATATTTTTCCGTGTCGCCCAAAGAAATTTATATCCTGAATATTTCATATAGGTAATCAATGTTATATTATGAGAATTGCATTCTCGATTTTATGTGCTAATATTGCTTTAACATACAAATACAAAACAGCTCGGTAGAATTAGGATTACTCGTTGGCAAGCCGAGTTTCGAAAGAGGTATTTATTACAGTTGTTATAATGCCATGTCCATAAGCGACAGATAACTTTACTGTGATATAAATATGCGTATTAATTTATAGGTACACGAGGTCTTATATATTGTAATATTACTGCTCGCGCAAACTGTTTAAACCATTCAAATAATAGCAAATTGGATATATTCCTTTTTAAGAAGTAATAAAATTAATAAAAGGAGAGATTTTAAGCTCTTAAGAATTTTATATAAAATTTAATTCAAGTAATAAGAAAATGTTTCATATTTAAAACACAATATTTTCAAGACCCGTGTACATCGTTGAAGTCTCTGAATTCGTCGGTGACTTCAATGCCTGCACATATCATACTCGTCAGTATTATTGCAAGAAGTGTAAAATCATGCCAGCTCCAGTTTTTTGGAAAGATTGAATGGAATATGATATTATAGATATTAGTACTATCTTTTAATTTTATAAACTGCCATTAATATTCATAAATTACAATAAATTATTAAAATCGATTTATTAAATACAGAAAATTTTAGTGTCTCGCATTATATTGATTTTTTCAAGTTGAACAAATTAAGTTTTTCTGATCCAGTCATGATACCGTCTTTATTTTGCCTAAAAAGAGTATTAGTTAAAGAAAATTAATATAACGTTATTTTAAACGTCTATTTTTTTTAAGTAATAAAGATTTCTCACAATAGAAAGTTGTTGTTACGAAAAAGTTTATTGTTGCCAAAATGATTGTATTATTTAATTTTTATTTTCATTTTCAATTATTTACACATGTTATTAGAATGCTTGAAACGTTAAATGAATCGTGCTATGCATGTCGTAATCCAGTCGATGTCTGCGATATGGGTAGTACGTACGCGCTGGGGTCCTCTGTGTAATATGGTGCAGAGGTGGTGGTGTTTGGAGAAGGGCCCGGACCACCGGCAGATGTTCCATTCGTCCCGCCGCGCCGCCCGCTACGGAGGGCCCCTTGCAGGGCTGTATAAAGTCACGGATATACACGCACAACGTCGTCGACGTTGTCGCGTACTAAGGAATCGATAATATCGGGACGAACAGCTGCATCCGTCGATTCTCCCTAAAGATTTTCCTCGATCGCGGTCTTCGAGAGAGACGCGTAAACTGCATTTATTCTGTTTTTCTCGGTGGATCAGAGAAATTTGTTGCGATTGAATATTCGCGTATTCGCTCTTCAACAGAAATGACATACAATATACTCGTTTATTTCATGAAACGTATCTCTGCATCACGCATGTAATAAAATATAACAAAATATATTCTTTGACCCGTATTCTCAGTTCACTTTTATCGATAAAAGTGCGCTTTTATTTCTGAGATGTTATAGTTCACGTTACATACTACAGCATTTTAGAAATAATAGCGCGCTTTTGTCGATAAAAGTGAATTGAGAATACGGGCCTTTGCAAACATCTCTCATTAGCGATATATATTTGATTTATATTGTTAGAAATATTGTTTCTTTATTCAGAGTTTATATATACATATATAAAACGACTGTTTCTCTGAAGATATATTATTATATTATTATAAATAATAAGAGAGAAACTATTAAAATATATAGTCAGAATTATAAATACCCGAAAAACACGTTACGGTGTGTTTAGTAGGTTTTTAAAAGACTCGAATCAACATCCATTCGTTTCTTCACTCTACCAGAATTTATACTATAAAGATTTGCAGATTAACAATTTTACGATTGTCGCTTTTTATAAATTTTATATGTTTTCTTATAAATATACAATATATGATGATTTTATAAAACGTACCTGTTTTTATAATACATCTTAAAGATACAACTCGAAGAAGAGATAGGACATTTAAATTTTGCGTATCCGAATGCGAATCCAAATGTACCTATATCTCTTGGAAACAATATGACTGGTTAACGAACAGACATAAATTGTGCAATAGGAACGGGGTACGAGCCACTTAGGCAAACGATTGTAATGTACATTATAATACAATACTCTGGTTTACCCTACCTACCAATCTCACTCCGTTTTTCTCTATTTCTACCTGCTCGGTTCCCAAAAACAATGGCGATGCGTTCTGCTCGTTTGATTCTTCGGGTTCTTTGGGGTTCGAAACGGTAGACGGGGGCTCCTTAGGTGCCCAATGAGAGCAGTCAAAACAAAAGCCAGATATATTGGCTTCGTGACTTAAAACCCTGCATACCTGAGACGTTCATGGAAGTCTTTTGAGATTCTAGATCGATAATATTCCCCGTAACATTGCTTTAATATGAATTAATGAAAGGAAATTGGATAACTCTGATTTGTAGAACTGGCCTACTGACCGAGTTGATATTCTAGTGTTAATGCAGAATTTAATATTATAGTTAGAAAACTCGATAAATCACTATGTCTTCTACATATCTCTTAAACAACATTTCTTAAAATAATATCGTGATAATAAACATTGACGAACGCGTATATAAAATGCTTAATACAATTAATACATATACTCGTACTTTATGGGACATCCGGTAGTCCATCGTGTCACGCCGGCAATAAGATGCCACAGAAGACACATGCCACATGTTGCTCGAAAATAAAAATTTGGTCTTTTTGGATTAAAATACATTAAAAAATGGATATATGAAATACTCATTCTTTTTAATTATAACATATTAATTTAACTAACATTGTTAACTAACACTGTTTTATTTTAGAATTTCGAAGTATAACGGTGTATTTTTTTAAACGTGTTATTTTGTAATATTTTGAAGTATTTTGGATAATTATGAAATATTTTTATTCGACAATGCGCGGTTTGCCGTTCCATTTCTTCTTTGGTGTGTGAAACTTTTTGAAATTCGTAGAGTGTCGTGCCAACTACACAGACACTGCGAAACTCGAAGAAGCAAAGCCGCGACTCCACTGATCTGTATTTTTCTTTATGACCGTTGCAAATTTGGCCGCTCTGAAAGCACGTGTTTTAACTGGAGTTTACCTCTGGTTCATGAGTTCTCGAGCGAGTAAACATCGGCGACAGAGCGCACTTTCCGGCGCGTCATAAAACAGTCAACATGTGCCGGATGTCTGCGGAGGCATTGACTATACTTTCAACCGAGATGGATGACGACTTTTTGAAGGCTAAAGCTAAATACTTTCCTGGTGAAAGTGTAAGCGATAAAATATTAAATTAAACTTTCCTCTTTCACGCAACATATAAAAATCGATAGGTATATTCGAAATTATTGGGCAATTCTCCTTGAAAGATAAAGATTTGAAATGTTTTTGTTTCAAACTGAAACAAGAAAATATAACATAAACTTCTCTATAATTTTAAAAATTTGATAAATATTTCTAAAATTATTATATGGAACTTCTTGATGATTGGGAGCTGAAGTCTAACAATAAGCAAACAGACAGATCCGCTCCTGTCTGAAGACTGACTAGGTAAGAGGGGAGCATACAATTATAGCGGGTGCTACGTGCCAGCGGTAATGGCACCCCTCTTCGAAGTCTTCGATGAGGATCATCCTCTTTGAAGATCACCGACGGCGTGTGTATATACGCAAGATAAAATAGTAAAGTCTTATATATCTGTTATTAGTGTCTAATCGAAGAAATTGTCGGAAAAATGTTATAACCGCCAAATTGACCAATATGAGTTTTAGTGGAAAATAAAAGTTCAACACAAATTACTTATTAAGTTCTAATAATTAAATATTATTAATTATATAATTTTCCTTATGTTTCTTTTTTATTATTTTGTTTTTAATTGAAATTCTTATTTTAATTTATTTCTGACATGAACGCGCGTAAATACGATTGATTTTTAATGCGGAACTTATTTTTTCATATTAGCTGAAATGTTTTATTATCCATTCATGTTTTCGAATTTTTGAAAAATTTTTTACGGTAGAACTTGTGCATAACACTGAGATGAGCCATGAGAATAAGCAGTATTACTATCGCAATTTTGCTAGCAAAAACTTTTTCAGCGGTCGATGAAAATTGAATTAATCGTCCAGTGATATATTTTCCAGTGATTCTCGCGATATCTTCTGTCATGCTCATTTTTCATATCTTCGTGCGTGTCAGAGTGCCGACGCAGCCTGCGGAGAATGATGAGGTACGACAAGCGGTCGACAATGGTGTAGAAAAATAGAAAAAGAGTGCTCCATCGAGTTCGTATCTGAGGCGGACGACCGGTCTAGTTAGGTATCGAGTGTCGAAGTGGGTATCGAATATCGAGAGAACACTCTGCTCCGATATGCGACCGACATTCCTTGTCGAGAGTCGAGATGTTGGGTCGCAACCTTCCAAGTTTATCGGATTTTCTTTCAGCATTTTTGACGATGATTTCAACGAGCAAGAGAGCGTACAATCTTGCCAGTTATTGCGAAGGCAGGATTAATCTTTAGGGGATCGGAAAATATTGTAACGTCTTCAAGATGATATTTTATCTTGACGCAAAGACGACTAAAAAATTCTTTCCTAAAAAAAAATTATTTGAAACGGTGTTTTGTTTTTTGAGAAAAAGAGAGTATGTATTTTTAGGTTTGAAATATGATGAGAATAATATTTCTGGTAAATATTTCTAAAGAATATTTTCTTTAAATAAACGTGATGTCTTTTAAGAAAGTAGATTGCACCGCAATTCTTAGGGTTAGTTACAAAACTATAAATAATTTTATTTCCCTCTCGAGTAATCCGTTGATTTTTGAAATTACGACCGGTCTTTGAATGACGATTGTTAACAGAAAAACACGTGGAATATCGCACGCGTGTGTTTACGTTATTGGCGAGGGTCGCGTGGCCGTCTAGGTGTCGCGGCGTACATGCAATTATCCGCGCGACCGACAAGTTTATTTTCAATGAAACCGCGCTTTCGGTCCGCATCGGGCCGCTCGTAAAAGGTCCGGCGTTATGCGCACGGGCCGCATAAGCACGGGACTTTGTGGCTCGTCCACGGACAGGCGGATAATATATTGGAGTTATGCTAATTTTACGGCCGGCCCTCACGGCAAAAAGCGAAACCAAAAAGGATCCCACCCGTGCGCGTTTTTGCACGCGGACGAGCGGCTAGTCCGGTCCGCCCGCCGCCGCATGGAAAACGCTCCGGGAATACGAGTCGGGAGCGGTGGGCCCGCGAGTATTCGCGAATATTATGCGCACCGGAGGTTGAATTCCCGAATAATAAGACACCGCGAGCCACGAGAAGCCCCCGACGACCTTTGAGGGAAAAAGAAGCAAGCAAGAAAAACGATCTCTTCTACATCGTAGACGAGATCCCGGTTATTCATCACTTTATAGACAGTTCCTAAAAATTGATTTCTGAATCATTCCACCTTAATTAATTTTGATCCGCTAAATATCTTTGATCGTATAGATAAATTAATAAAATCTAAAGTTTGAATCTCTTCATCACACATTTATATATTTTCTTAATATTACTTTATGTAATAGCTTGAGTGTACATATCGCAACGCATTAATAATTACAGGATGAAACAGTGCTATTTACGAAAATTGTTATATAGATACGCTTTGAAACGTTTTGAATATTATTTATATTAAATTAATATAATTAGTATAATTAATTCAATGGAAAACGTATAATATTAAACGTATTTAACCGACATTTGTGTTACGTCAAAAATAAATTTGTGCTCAAATCGGAGCAATTGTAACGTGCTGTTGATTTATTGAGGCTAATAAAGTTTCTGAAAAATCGCGTGTCACACAATCTCGTATGTGATTACGATCAATCTCTGCGATATCTTATAATTATAACATTTAATTGCTGGAACACTTTCGTTTGTATCTGCTACCGAACATTTATCGCCGACAAAATAACAGGTGGTGCCGCATCGGAAAAGATATGAATTCCTTAATTACACGATCAGAAAAGAATCCGGCGCAAGGATAAAGATGGAGTTAACGAACTGATAAAAAATATCTCCCGGTCGCTTCATAAATCGCAATCACGCCGGCTGTCAGCAGAATTTCGCGATAATTTAACAAACGATTCAGGGCTCGATGAATAACCGTGCGGCCGCCCATTCGCGAACGGATTAAAAAGGAGAACAAACGGAAGGTAGCTTGAAAAGAGGATCGCAGAAAGTGGTCGAACGTGAAAATATTAACTCGGGCCTGAAAAACATTGCCCGCGATAAATTGCCACTGTTACACAACGTGAATAATGTCGCATTCCTTTGTTTATGATTATCTTACATATTACATGATAAAATAAATTTTCGAATCTTTGCGAATCAATATACTCCATTATTAGAATTTTTTAATAGAATTTTGACTTTTTCCGAAAAAATTTTGGTGTTCTTGACATGTTTAAAAAGAATTTTTTTAATGTAAAAAGTAGAAAGTCAAAGAAGATATAAAATAATGATTTCATGTTTTAATTTAGTTAATTTTTTTATCAAGATTAATTTGAGTTATAGTATATCTCTAATAAAACTGATTAAAATTTAATACGTAAAAACTTAAAGAAAATGCCATATTTAAAAAACTTTAAGAAGTCAGATTCTTGTTATACTTTTGAATATTACAAGTTATCTCGTTAAAACTCTTGAGGAGTCGTTCAAAATTTTTAAAAAAGATTTCTGAAAAGTTTTTAATTTTCCATATTTATTTAGGTACATATATCTGTTTTCAAAAAATCATTAGTAATATTTTTTCAAAAATGCAAAAATATATGGTTAGAAAATAATAAAAATATTATGTATTTTTATATTTTGTCACATCACACTTTCACGCGAAAAATTCAGAAAACGAACCCATATCGAAGAGATATAAGTAATTGATCAATTATACAAATATGATATTATCAGATAAATTACTCCACTAAACCAACTTACATCGATTCCGCAAGATTTTATAAAAATAAATTTATTTTTATCACAGCGCGAAATATTATTAAGATCTATCAAGAAATGCACACAATGAGTTATAGTGCGGTTGTTGTGAAAAACCGATGATGATTATAGCTTGTGAAGAGGTCTGAGAAATTCGCCTTGGTTTGTGCACATTTTCTCCAAGGTTTCGCCGACGACTGACGAGTTGCAATATTGTACAGACGAATCTTTTTAACAATGCAGCGCTACGGTAGCGATGGCACTGATACCTTTGCAGCGTGCGGTAGCGATAGTCTTCAAACCAGCACCTTAGTACGTTCGGAACTCGCAAGTGGGTATCGTTTCGAGGGCTTTGCCGTACGGGGGAGGGTCCAGAAAGGGAGAGAGAAAAAAAAGCATAATCGTTCGCGAACTTTACGACCACGCTCGTCAAAGTAAACACCGCATGCCGAAGACTACCGCGGCACGGCGTACATAACATAACGAAGGAAAAGGTGGGTTTGTGTTGTATACACATGGTCCGTTCGTGGGCACACAATGGGACGCAATTCGCATTATGTGCCTTACACGGAGTCCATGGACGCCGCAAGGAAGCTGCACCGCACACTGTATTACATTTTTAAAGGAGAGAAGTGAATTAATTCTTTGTATGTTAAATAAAACAATTAATTGTTGTTGTGGGTTGAATCTAAAATCTTTTAGATTACACTAATACACTTTCCGATTAAAAAAATTTAACATAATATGATAGAAGTTGATTGGAACTGTTTTTTTTTATAATAAAATGAAAAGAACATTTTATTATATATTTATATTATATATATATATATATATAAGAGAAATTCTGCGGTTATCATCTTTTCATAAAACGCTCAAATAACGATATAGTGAACAGGTACACCGTAGAAATACTTTCAACGAGCAAATACTATAGGTACGCATCTTGGACGCTCGACCGCACCTTATACGAACTTGTTCGTTTTGCACTTCCTAAAGATCGAATCCGCTGTCGAGATGGGCCATCGTGTTTTGCCGAAAATGGAGGGACGCGAAACAAGGGCTACAGAAATATGCAATTCACTGCAGAATATAAATTGCATTAGACAGCATAATCTATTGTTTAAATTTTTGTTTAAATCTCTTTTCGCGACAGCCACTATATGATGTACGTTAGTTTTGTACGATGCAACATAAGAAAACGTATAGTAATATAATATAATAATATTCCCGAATAGAATTAAATGATATGTGAATATGTTAAACATTTTTGTAGACAGATAGATAAGTTTGTTTGCTTCTTTAAAATACTGGTTTAAAATTTATCATAGCACCCTTTTATAAAATTTAAAAGGCAACTTTTAGCGGAATTCACTTAACTAGAGCATTCGTTCTAATAAAAGAAGTTTATTTTATGCATCGTACCTAACAATGAAAAACTTTTATATAGGTAACGGATATATCAATTCATATGTAAATGTTTAGATCAATTCAAAATACCGGCACAAGGTCTGGATGTCAATGACCACTTCCTGCCGTAGGCGCGAATCCCTCAATACGTGAAAGCCTACAGATTGATTTTATGCAATTGGACAGGAAATTATCCGGCAATCGCAATTGGACACACCGTTAAGCCATCCCGCTACATTGCATAACGAAAACTTTTGCCGTATGCGACCGGAATTGTAACAGTTACATTTCTAATTCGTGCATTGCATCGCGCGGATTGTATCATGCGTCGTGCTAAAAGGAGAGAAAATCAGAAAATCACTGCGGCCGCGCCGCGCCGCGCCGCGCCGGTCCACAAAGTCGCGGGACAGCTTTTTTCCTCTCGTCGCTATTTGCGATTTCGAAAGCCGTGCGTGACGTGCGCGTTATAGCGGATTACGCCGCGCGCGTCCATTACGCCGGGTAATTCTTCTTCCGCCGGTTTGCAGCGATCTCTGCTTCACGCTCAAGCAAGCGGCTCCAGAGACACTTAAACCAGACTCTAAATAATCTACCGTGTTTAGCTGACCTGGTCTATCATTAATCAAGCAGAATTACTTTAAAAATAAAGAACGAGAAAATAATATACAAGTGAAAATTAAATTCTTTGCATTGGGTAACGATAGCTTAAATATGAACTTAATTAAAATGTATTTAAATAAATTGAAAAAGTCGGACGTATTACTATTTCTTATATTGTCAAATGTACAGCATTACGTCTGTTCTTTTCAGATGTAGAAAATATGATTGCTTACGCGAATTGCACCACCGATGACGATCTGCGCGTAGTCGCTCGAGAGCCATGTCTTTAACGATAATCAACGAGTGTACGTTTACATACACGCTGATGCATTGCCGCGTACGAGTGAACGTCGAACTTCATTCAAGGCTTTCATTCATACTATCGACGCTTGTCATTGATCTACCGACATATTTTCATGGAGATTATTCTTGTTTGACGTCTAAACGTTTGCCTGCAAACCTTCATACGTAAACACGAAGGCTATTCAAACTTACAATTAATTTATTACCTGTAAAATTGTTTGATATCTTATTTAATATTTAATTTGATGCAAATTATATTTATATTTATATTCAAAGCTTATTATTTGTTTTACATTGATTATAATTAAGTTTAATCTTTTTTGATAAATATGTATTGGTTAGCAATTTTATATCTACTAATTTCTGATATATGAAATCGCAACGCTGTCGTTTTTTTTCGCGATTATTTCGCGTTCTCGAGTTTGTAACTGCACGAAAACAGCCATGGTTGTATGGAACGAAACCAACGGGAGTCTTCGACGGTATGCATGCGGTCGAAAAGATGGGGCCGGTGAACAGCGGACAGTCTCCACGAGAATTATTTTGTTGGACCCGCGCGAATTCCGCGAACGACCCGAGCGGATGATTTTCAGGAAGCTTTCTGTGCACAATCGAGATTCCGCGACGGTCGCGGGGGGGGGGAGGGCTGCAAGAGACGGGAGGTATATAATCCACCCGTTGCGAACGCGACGACAAGAGGGGGTTTGTCGCCGGTTGTCCAGTGGGCGGTATTTTTACCATGGTGAATTGTGGCGTTTCTCACCGCCGAGCGTGTCCTCATCCGCGAGATGCGGACTTGCGCACACATATAGACGCTTTTAGCGCACGTGAGTGGCACGCACGCACGCACGCACGCATGCGGTGCCAGGACCTGAATTCACGTAATTGTGATTAATGGGCCCGCTAATGCGAGCCAGCCGTCTCGAATCGTGCCGGGAATGACGACGAACGATTTCGAAGCTGTGTAGACGTGATTCGTAACAATCGTGTCCGAATAACAATAGTGGAAATGGTTTTCGAGATTTTTCAAGGATAACAAGAAGGATCGTTTAGATTTTCGTGAGAAAGGAATTAGCATTGCTTTCTCGCGATGCGTTTCATGCATCTTTGTACCTTGTTTTAACAATCAAGATATTTTTTCTATTAAGCGCAGATATAATTACTTATTTTCTTTCTTACATATTGAAATATAATGTTATGACTATGACATAGTTCTTCATTGTCAACAGAACGTTTGTTTTATCTTCCCGTACAACAGTATTAGAGGCGGCGTTCTCAAGAAACTGTGCGTTTAAACGTCTAAAACATTTAAGGATTTCTCTCTTGCCGCGTGTAACGTGTAAAACTAGCTCTTTCATCTTTGTCGCTCGATCCATCTACCTTTTCTTCGATCGCGACGTCAGGAGAGCCTCTTTTCGACCAAAGGGTCGTAGCGTTCTCTTCCCACACAACCGGCAAAATTTACGTGTCTACCATCGGCAGCTTGCCGATTGACACGGCCGATAAGCACCGAGGGACGATTTGTTCGCGTGCTAATGACGTGTCTCATGCCACTGGTAGAGAGTGGCTTCCGCTGCTATATCTGCCCAAAACTGTACTCTAAAGTGTCATAATGCGATGCAGTTCTCCACAGTCATTACTCTTGGCTGAATTAAGATATTCTCGCAAAAAAGAATAAATTTCTACAGGATGCGTGAGAGTATAAAAAATCGTGAGATTTGCATTACATTTCGAATAAATTGTGTTTTGAAAAATAATTTAAGGGACACATTATATTAATTCTTTTCAATTCTCTGATTTTAATTCTTTATAATCAATTTGCTTTCAACTTGAATCAATGTTCACGGCACAGAACCTAAAATTAATAAAAAATTAGAACATTATACTGAATAGAAAGTGATATTTTAGCACCTCTAGACGAGACAGCGTCTTCTAATCTTTCGAAATGGAGTTTCCGTGTTTTTCGGTCTCTTATCTCGCGAACGATTTCTTACAACAAGTTAATGTACGGTCGTAGAATTTAACGTGGGAGGATATGTTGTTCGGCTTTCAGGACTATAAACTGGCGAATCGGTCGCACAATCCTTCGATTGTAATATAAATATAATATAATACCTATAGGAAGCTGAGAACAATCACTCGAAATATCGTGACCGTTAAATCGTGACAAAAATAATATAAAATAATTGTAGAAGAGCTCATCACTGATTTACAGACTGTAATAATGATTGTAGATAACTACAACGTATGAGAACAATATTGTGCGAAAATACATTAACGGATTTTAGCTTGTTTACCTCGGACATAGTTGACAATAATAACATGGATGTAAATTTATAGACGATAATTCGTCAGATTTGTTAATAGATATTAATTTGAGGACATTATGATGAACGACGCGATAGCTTCCTATGACATTAGCGTTATAATAAGTTAATGATTTATTGCCGTTTTATTGATTAAGCGCTATCAATAGCTGTATATTGATTTACAATCTCTAGATTGACACAGTCAATCCAGAGATTGTAAATCACTACATAGCGGTCGTCTTACTCGTGTACCGTAAGTGCGATATATGAAACCTTAAGTTCCTTACGAATATCCGCCATCATACCGTGTAGTAAACCTTGCTGCGTGGCAAGATATATTCCATGACGAATAAAACATATTTAAATATAAAAGTACAAATAAATATGAAAATATATGAAAATTATAATAAATTTGTGTATAAATTTCTAATTGTATATATTTAAATAATTTTGCATTTTTTGATGATTGAAAGTTGCTGATAATTTCACAGCTTTTGTTTATTGATATAATCGCGTCATTTCATTGTCATTGTTAGAAAAGTGCGTAGATGGCGGTTTATTAACTCTCTTGCGTCAACCTCGACCGTCGCGAAGCCTTGAAGATTTTCTTTACGGTTTCATTCATCGAGCTTATAGAATCGAGCCTATAGGTATGATACGGCCGACTTTTGTCCGAAGCAAAAGTTCAAACGTTCTCTTCGTGTCGATGCATGTTTCTTCGAGAGGGAACGCGAGGCAGGTCAACCACATGTCAGGACATGAAAGGAGTCTTTATCAGACTATATTCACTCACTATTTGCAATATTATATCGTAATAACACTTCGATTGCAGAAAATACTATAATAAAAGTTTCTACATATGTCATGTATTAAATATTCGAGAAACACTGATTTAGAAGCTATATTTATAAAAGTATATAATCTTAAGCTGAAGATTTCAAATAGTTAAAAGTTTTGAAGCTTACTTATTCACTGTTTATTACATTATGTAGTGATAGCATTTTATATGTGTGGGGAAATGTGTGGTAAAAGCGATAATATGTGAGATACACGCTGGTTACATATTCAATATCGCTCACTAGATATTTATTTAAAAACGCAAATACGCGTATATATGAAATCTCGAATTAAAAGTTTTCCAAATGTCAGTGATGAGAGATTTAAATTCATTTAATTCGCAGATAACACGTTCGTAGCGACACTTGGACTTTTAGTGCTTCAACGAAGAATCGTAAACGAGAGGAACGGAAGACGTTAAAGATATCGGAAGCGGCTTTCGAGTATTTAACGGATGATTTTTTTTTAATGCGAGCGCGAGCGGTCGTAAAATGTGAGTTAACGATAACGCGACGTAGGAACGAGACGCGCGTCAACGCGCGTAACCCCCGACCTCGACGACTCCGAACGAGGCTGCGGTGCAACGACCTTCTGAAATGTTGGGTCACGAATAGTAAAAGTGGATCTTCTACTTCGAGAATGAATTAAACTCACCTCGGGAGTTTGCTAGCGAAAACGTCTGGCGCACGAGCGACGCGGCCAATGGTGAGGCAGAGCTGCATATCACGCCGATATTCTCCGATGGTGATACCGCACGGCGCACACGGGTTATGCACACGTGGTGGATTACGTAATCCACGAGGTCGTGACTCGCGCTACCCATCTCCATCGCGTATCGCGTGGCGTACGCACTGTAATGCGCGCCGCAAATGCACAAGCGCCGTCCGTTGGACGGTCTTCGAGCAAGACCGATTAGCCAAAATCAGTTTTTCGATTTTCTAATTTACAAAGGGTGTTTTGTAAGTTAGAAATATCTCTTTCTATATACGAATATCTCTTTTAAATATTTTCTTTTCTTGCTTATTTTGGAAAAATACTTGGAAGGTTAACAAGTATAAGTTTCTTGAGGGTCAAACAATACGCTGGATACATTGCGCAACAGCACATCCCCAAGCGTTTGCGCGTTCATGCGAGGATGCAAGAAAAAAAGTAGCGACGCACCTCGCATCGATCTTGATCTACGTGTGGGCGGATCGAGCGGAGCCGTCGCGCGGCGGGCGAGAAATCGGCGCCCACGCTGATTGAGAGTACATATATCTCTTCGGTTCGAAGTCTGTTCTCTTAAGAGTAAGGAGGGAAGGGAGGGACATACGTGCGCGAGTAAAGGGCAGGAGAGAAATACTCGTTTTAATTCGAGAGAGAGAGAGAGAGAGAGAGAGAGAGAGAGAGAGAGAGAGCTTTGCCGTACTATATCCCCATGGCATTGACACCGTCGAGCATAATACGTACGACATTAGATGGGAGACTTCAATTATCTATTTAATAGTGTTTCAAAAATCGTTCCGCTTGCAATGTGCTCTTAGTCCAATTAATATCTGGATCGAAATCAAATAACGGGAATAATACGCAGAACTGCAATCAATATCATATCAAGAAATAAATTAATTATTAAAAAAACAGAATTGCACAACGTATCGGATTATCATATTATCTGGAAATAAGAAATTATTTGTAACTGTTTATTTGCATTTTTTAAAATAAAGTAGAACATTACCATTGATATCATTTTCCTGCAGTTAACTGTCTCCTGACAATTTTATAATATTGTGTCGCAGTGCAGTTTGGTAATAAATTTCAGTAAAATTAGAATATACAATATATATACATATAACTTCTACTATAAATTTATTTTAATTGTGTGATCCTGCATTACCGTGTTTATTCTTAAAAATTGATAGACCGCAAGGCTAATAAATTTCCGGCATCAGCAAAAATATAATCTTGTCCTCTGTCAGATTTATGATATCGGGCTCGTTGCACACGTATATAGCGTATGCGGAAACCGCGGCCAAGTGCATCGGGCGATCGTTCATCCTGCGGGAAACACGTGGAAAGAGAGAAAGAGGTCGTCGTGGATTGTGCATCGTTGCCGTGACGGCGTGTGTCCCGTAAATGCATAACATTTACGTCTCCATACCGGCTGGAACATCGGGTTTTACGTAAGCGCGCGACGCATGGTTTTGCTCGTTCGATACCGAGGTGCGGTGCGCATGCAACACGATGCAAAATACCGCCGCGCGCCGTCTCACCGCCGATTTAACACGACCCCGGTAACGTATCGCGGGGATAACTACATGCAATTCCAACGACACGCGTGATGGCACGCACCCGCGTGTGCAATGTGCAGTCGATTCTAATCTCGGATTGCGCCGCGCCGTTCATTATCGCGCTTTATCGCGCGACCCTGCAAGAGTCCGTCCTATATCGAGCTCGTATTATTCCTCGCTCCTCGTTATTGTTCGCTCTCGCGAAGCGTATCACGGATTCTTCAGATATCGAAGATCGCAATGGCGTGAGCGATAGCTGTTTTATATAATATTGAAAGAAGAAAATGGAAATGATATGTTAATTTAATTGATTGAGAGAGAAATGCGAAAAACGAAAGAGAGAAGAAGAAAGAGTATGAAAAACTTTTGATATATAAAATAAAGTTTATTTTAATTTTGATTTAGTTATTTAATTATAATTTAATTTTGTCAGTATCATTTATATGCGTAAATTAGAAAAATCAGAAATTTGAGGAAAGATGTTAAAATTTTCTTTTTAATCATGTAAAGGTAAATTTAGATTATTTATTGAAACAGATAAAATTTTTATATATGTATACCAAATGACGCAACTCTAGTTTCTCCGCATTTGTGACAAATTGCACGGAGGTTCCATTATTAGCGCTAGCGCGAATTAATTTTGCGGACGAGAGCAGGAAGGAAGGCGTAATTCAACGGTGGCTTTCTACCGCGGCGGTAATTTACCCTGGAATTGAAACAATTAAACTCATTTTTCCTTGGAATAATGCAGATTATTGTGCGAGCACACGTGATGGTACAGCTGTTACACACAAAATTCACCGGAGGTTGAAAGTGAAAATACCGTGGCGATTACGCAACCACCATAATTGAATATTCGTTTTATGCAAACAATTTTTCTCATCATTCGTTTATGCTCTCTTTTCTTATTTCGAATTCTATATTGGACGAAGAAATAGATTACACGTGTATGTAGACATTTTTTAAACTTCTGCTTATTTTGATGAAAAATTATAATAGAAACTTTTTACGAAAACGGAGCAGTAGAGAGTGTAGTATCTATCTTTTACGGCGTAACAGTCGCATCCACCGACTTTCTTGGTAAACAACCTTGACACAAAAATCACGCAAGGTTAATACATCTTCCATTTCGACCAATAACAGTATAACGAAGAACGACCAAGTGCGAGGAATCTATTACCGCACGACCGCAACAATAGGTGACGCAATGGTTGTGCCTCAATTTCTCCGGCCGAACACGACCGTTCCTCTCGATTAGCACTGACTGCGATAGTTAATCGCGCGTGTCGGCAGCCGGAAATCCTGACAAATCATACCGAAAAGGAGCGAGACGGTTTGCTCGTCCCACGTATAAAACGAATTACGGACGAGCGTGTCACGAAAGAGAGCGCGAGCATGCGTACACGCAAGTGCGTCGACGAGAGCGGAGAACGAAGCCGCGAAGCGACAGAGGAAACAGAGGATTTGTCACGAAGCCAGTTTGGTTTAACTGATCTCATCCGTCTTGGTCGCGAGCGATGCGACGCGTCGGTCGCCCAACCGATTGTCTTCGCTCTCGTTGTCGTCGCGACGACGTTGACAGCTGGTCGACTTCATTGCGCGCGTCACTCGAGCTCCGCTTCGTCGCGACGTGTCGAGCCCCGCCAAAGAGATTGAATTGTCCCGATGGCCCTGACAGGCCAACGACCACTCGTAATTTCGACGAGCGTTATAATCTAAACTGCTAAACTATAAGCAAGAAATTGAAAAAAATTACGGAGCTTTCTCCCTATTTTGAATATTTTCGTGCTTCATCTCATGCAGATTAAAAGAAGATATTTACATACCTATAAGACGAAGATATTTTCTATAAAACGAATGCTCTTCTATATTATTTTTATATTGTTGTATAAAGTATTTTTTGGGAGGAATATGAACTATTTAACGGATTTATAAACATTGTAAAATCTTTTTAAAATTCCATGGCAAATCTTTTTAAATTTGTCATTCCATGGCAAATTATATGAATTCGGGTCGTGCCGGAACCGCACAGCTACAACGTGTCGCGTGTGAGAGCGAGGTGATGATCGAATAATGTGTGCCATTACTGACATTTTCAAACGTTAAGACGGCTTTCTGCATCCCACGCGACTTCATGAAGTCTCGTGCTCATTACGTCACATGGGCTTTACCCCATTGATAATCCTTCCTTGGCAGTTTGGCATAGCGTGATGGATGTGGATATCGAATTAGATGAATATTTACGACAGTGGGGGAACACATTTTTCATACAACTATTCCAATAAGCTGTAGCTTTTTAGGACGATTGGATGAAAAATGGATTTGTTCATAAATAAATAAAATGAAATTGGAGCATCGATACGAGACTAGGTATAATTAAAAAAATTTGCAAATTTATGCGAAGGTAATTCTTGCAGGAAGTTGAGAGTCCCTTGTATGACGACACGATCGAGGAGAGAGGAGGGAGGGGGACCAACATAAATGACGCGGCCCTCCGTTGTGGTGTACTCTGATAAAACATAAGTACACGAGGCTTCCACTCTCTCCGCGTCTCTCGCTGCTCGTCTACGCTAAGCGGTTATTTGCTGCGTTGTTATTATACCGGCGCTGGGGCATGCGTACATTAGTTGTTCATAGTGCTTTATGTGCCACGCCGGTCACGTTAATCGAGCTCTTAAACGCGCGCTTTTCCGCACGAGCGATTTAGCCCTTCTCTTTTAGCGCTTCTTACGCGCGACACGCGAAAGCGCGGCGTCACCGACGGCTCGATATTAAATTTTATGGGAAGGATAAAAATTTCACCTCCGTGGTCGTAAAACGCTTTTACTGCGTGTCACCGCCGACTACTCGGACAAAACGTACGCGTCGCAATAAGAACGAATTTACGCGCCAAGTATCGAAGGCGCGTCGAATAAATTCCAATAATCGCAGGGCGTTACCTCTGTCGGACAGTCGGAGTTTTTGGTGAATCGCGAAATTTGATGACGTCGCTTTTAACTCTTTCGCCGAATGTACGCTGCACGTATGTACGAGTGCGTGTGAAATTATTCGAATCGAAGTTGCAGCAATGGTTAAGCAGGACGGCGAGGAATGGTTTTGCCGCCGAGTGCCTTCCTCCTTGGTAGCGTTTATACCGAGAGAGAGAGAGAGAGAGAGAGAGAGAGAGAGAGAGAGAGAGAGAGAGAGAGAGAGAAAGAGAGAGAGAGCCACCAATATTCTCCCTTTCTTAAAAGTACTCCTGGAATACGAGACGTTTTGCGTTCCCCCTAGCTCTTCCCTCTCTTTCGTCTCGCCTCCTTGGCCTTTTATCTCCGTCTTCTTCGTCGGGTCCTACACGAAAGTTCAATTTGCACGGTATGTCAAAGGTTCCCTTCGAACTCGCTGGACTCTCTTTCTTCGTGGTTTCGAGATGCATTCTAATTGCAATGAGGTTTCGATAAGCGAGATTTCGCGTTCGTTTAGTCGTTCGTGAATCGCATAAAAAGTCTTGAAGTTTTTCATTAAGACTTGTTATATCAAACGCAATATTAGCGGGGAGGGTCTTTAAATAAAGCTCCAATCATTTATGCAGTATTTACCGATATCATTCTCAAATTGATATATTTACACATATTATACGTATATGTATATTCATTATATAGTATGTTATATTGTGTGCATATATTACATTTATCATATTGTACCCGCTATTTAATATTTTATTATTGCATACATAAAATAACTGAGATTCTTGTTGCTGTTACAGGTTTCGTGTCGTGTTCACCGAGCCCTTGCAAAAACGGAGGACTTTGCGTGTCGTCGCCGCGCGATGAGTCACATTGCAAGTAAGTAACCAGCTCTATCACTTCTATTATTATAATTATTATAATTACGAATCGTTTCTGCTCCTCTTAGCTTGTATACATATCGTTTGGCATGCGTGTCATGTAATTGCGCGTGAAACGATTGCTTCGATCGGAGATGATCAAGTTTTTTAAGATATATTCGTACTACACACACATATAAACATATCATACACACATGTGTACACAGGCACCGGCATATGACAGTAACGTTTGTATTATTGCGTAAACGAATTCTTTTATTTTGATTGATTTCTTTACGTTCTATACATTTTGGTCAATCGCTATAAGTAACCACTTTTGGATATTGAATTAATAGGTATGCAGACTATATTAAAAAATTACATATATTTCGTAATAATAACTACAATAATGGTATAGAAAAAATTAGAATTGGATATTGAAATATGCAAGTTAGAAAGAACCATTTGATATTGAATTTTTCCGAAAATGCACGCAGTAGAGAAATTAAAGAAAGTTAAAGGAAAAAAAATCTTAATATTATTCACATTTATTCGTTGATGTGAGATTCATTTTCTTTCAATCAATCGTATTTATACAACGAATCGATTCGTTCGTCGGTGCTCGCGTAGTAAACTAAAACGCACCTTTACACGCCGAGTTGGCGATCGACGACCGGGTACCGGGTCCAAGAAGGGGGGGATAAAGAGAGATACCAAGGGGGGCTCGAGGGGTATGACGGGGCGAGAGGAAAAGACAAGGAGGAGGCGAGAGAACCGGACGTTTCGCCGCCTCCCACGCGAAAAGGATGAGAAACCGTGAAAAAGAAGAGGAAAGAGGAAAGAGGATGAAGAGAAGAAAGGCACGGAGAACTGGAAGTCGCAACTTCCACGACGCGCAATCACGCAAACTCCGGAAAAGTTAGCGTTAGAAAATCGTGGCGTCCTTTTAAAATATTCTAATCTTCTACAAGGTTAATTTTTTTTTAGTTTTTACCAGATAGTGGCATGTGATGATAGAATTGTTTTATATACTGATTTTGTCTGTTCCGATAAAAACAAATAAGTACAATAGAAGAGATGTTTACAGATATTTAAAGAAGAATTCATCGAGTCTGTTAAGAAATTAAACTTTAAATTTTTTTAAATGCATTTTCATACAATACTATATCAAAAGATATATAGTTTTACTATCAAGACATATACTCTGTTTAATTAGATATAATAATATAATTTATAATTATATAATTTTAAATTACTTTCTTCTGCATAAATTAGCATTTTATTAGCTAATTATATCATCGACGTACATTTATTGCCCTTGGCAGTAAAGTCGCTCGTCGTCGTCTAGGGATGCAAACATTACGATCCAAATCGCACAACCGACAACATCTATCTGTTTCACAATTCTCAGAATGGTCGACGTAGCATAACTTTAATGCGCGCTGAGGACTGTCATAAAACGTTCATCGGTATAATAAAATATCGTTGTTTCGTGAGCGAATCTTCTAGCTGTCTAGCTAGACTTTTTCGACTTCGTGCCACGTACGCGCTTACGCACGCGTGGAACTATTTACTCGCGCGCACGCGCGTAGCTAAGGAATCTACTTGTGTTATCTCTTACTCGATCAGTATTGGTCGTCTATACTCATCGTAAAATATCGCGTTCGTAGAATACCTGAACTACCAATTCTTTTATAAGTAATTTATTGTAAAATAATATTTATTTTTAATTTTTTATTTGGATTACATATAAATAATGATTCAGTTATTACACACGTGAACTTTACGTATTTTTAAAGAAATTTTTAGAAATCTTGATTAAAACGTTGTTATGATCATTTTATTTATTTCTACAACTTATATAATTTATTTTTTTTTACGTTTATAATAAAAAATAAAATTTTAATCAACGGAGCAGTATTTTTTATTGAATTTTTTCGGTTGTCTTAAAAATTCAAACAAGAGTATCGTCTGATCTTTGCTAATATACAGTAGTTGCATGTAAATGACCGATGCTGATCTTGATTAGCGTTCGCATTTTGTCTCTTTGTGACAAACTGGCTTGTTGCTTTCCATCGTTGCACTCTCACGCCAGATCGAAACGATCGACGTCTACTACGTGAGCGCCGAAGGGCTCACGGTCGTCATGGATAATTGGAAAATTAGCATGCCGCTTCTCCGTCGATCGCCCTCTCAAAATACGGGATAATGAACGTGGTGAGCATGATTTCTGATCAATACTTTAGTGTCCAACACGGGGAATCTGTGCGAATGGACGGTCGCTGTCAAGCGCTACCATTTAAAGTGCAAAAAAAAAATATATACATATATAATACAAATTTATATCAACATTATATTATATATATTGTATTTGCGTTTAGGATTTAGTAATTCAGTAATATATTTCTTGTCAACTTCCATCAACCTTTAAAGGTATGAATATTATTAAATTTTATCAATTTATTTTAAATAATTTGTAAATGATATTGATATGTAATTGACAGATTACAAATAATTCAGTCATTGAAGTTCTCTAGTGTTAAACATTTAGCATTAAATATATTTTAATTACACAATATTATTAATTAAGAATAAATTAAAGTTAGATAAAAAATTATGTATTATTACAATTGACTAAAATATTTCTGTTATAATAAAATATTCATATAATTATTATTTTACATTAATTATCATAATTTATATGTTCATTTAATTTCAAAAACATTTAAAATTATAGAAATAAAATTTAATAATTTCCGATACACACAAGAAGTATAAATAAATCGAATTTATTTTTTATCTATTTTATTATTAACCATTTACATCGCTGTCTTTACAATCTATTAAATTATTTAATTTTATTAAATATGATATTTATATTATATTATTTTATTTTTTTATTAATTTTTATTTTTATTATTTTATATTTTATTATATAAATATGTATATAAGTACTTTATTATTATTTAATTGTCATATTATTAATAATAATAATTAATATGTAATATTTAAATTTTTTATTTTAATACGACGAGCGTAATGTCGTCATGCAAGAAATTGCAGACAGTTGCTTGGTCGTTTGCTCGCTTGACGAATCGAGTTCTGCACGCTTTGACAGAAATGCGCGCAGGTTTGCAATAATGACATCTTCAGTTTCACGCATTGTGCGTAAATTCACGTGGCAGAAATTTCGTTTACGTTTGTTATGACGTTGTCGTTCGAACGAGGTTCGCTCGAGCATTTTCTTCGCACAGAAATCAATGTGTCTACAATTGCAATCTGCCACGATTTGATCGCGCGCAAAATGACGCTTAGACTCGCATCGACGGAACGTAATACCAACAGAATGGCGTGGGACGATACGGAACGGGATGAAACGAGATGGGTCGGGATCCGGTAATAGCGGTAATAGTCGGCAGTCGTGACCCGGCGACGCATCTAAATTACCTTTATCTCTCTCCCGGTCGTCGTAGGTTTCACTTTTGTATCAGTCAGCTCGACGCCTCCGTGATCCCTTGATACTTGACGGTGGTTCCCTTGTTTCACGTACACACACATACATATACAGTCGGACTTTCTGTAAACAGTGGCGCGAACTCGAGAACATTTATCATTATTCTGAGACTTAGACGTTGTTCTTCAGATGCTTTAAATAAGAAATAAAAACTCGTAAAACATTTTTTTCTTTTGCGATAGCAATCATTATCGACTCCTTTTTTTTTTTAGAAAAATAATGTGAAAATTTTCATGCACTTTAATTAATTTTATGTAGGTACAAAAAATTATTAGTTTATATTTTTTGTTTTGAATATTATTATCTATATATTTTATATTTTTTATATATTATCATCTTATATATTCATCCATCATGACTTAAAGAATTACTTCATTATTGAATTTATTGCATCTTATTGTTAAAATTATCGTTTTGAAATTGTTCACCTGACGTTCTTACATTATTCAGCTCTTGTCTGCAGTGTATTTAAACATGACGCGGAATCATACCCGATTTTTGCAGCTGCATATAGTTTTGTTTATTGTCGTTAACCATCTAGTGTAATTGAAACATTCGAATTTTCTTACGATATCACTGGTAACAATAATTATGATTTGCATTCTCGAGCTGGACGGAAAGCAGTCAAGTTGCTCTTTCCGCAATTTGTCATCAACAGACTGCTTAAATTTTATATGATTTATATCTATTATATTTTGCGTAAATAAATTGCACGAAGTTCACAAATAACTGATACATATTCCATTTTTCTTTTATATCTATATATAACATTTTCCACTTCACTCTTTTTATGACTTGTAACTGACTTGATCGAGACATTTTAATCCAGATAAAGTCGATTCTAAATTATCCGAAAAATTAGTTATTAATAGATTAATTGCTCGAGACTTTTTTTGAGACGTTTGTATAATGCGCCGCAGAGGTCATCAATAAAGCTTTGCACGGCATGCGTACAATTACATGCGCATACGAGCGTGACGACACGTACGATCGCATATCGACGTACCATCTATACGCATTTGGAAAAAGAATGCACCATGTACCGCAATATTTCTTGAACTCGTTACAGATGCGGGTCCGCATGTGCCGCGGCTATCTCATTTCGCGTAATCTAAGATACGGAGGCGCACGCGGCGCGGTGACGTGCCGTACTACTGCAACGCTCGCGGTATCAAAATTAATTGCAACCCTCGGATTAATACCGTTATGCCCCGGCGACCTTCGTGTCCAGAGCCTGAACAGATTTCGCGCTCCACGATCTCGGTTATATTTTGTACTCTTGTTTCATCCGATCCTCGTTGTGGCATTTGATCTCGCGTGGCGTTAACACGAGTGCAATTTGTGCGAGCGCGCGATAAATGTTATTACGACAGAACCGTTCTGTCTAATCATTCCCGTACGCAGAAATAATTGTAAGAAATTTTAGAGATGTTTGGTCTTTTTCACGCCGCGATTTTCTATTATCGTCGCCACGAAGTTTGTTTCACTACTTAAATAGAAAACCGCAGGCAGCAAATCTTAAATTATTTTGATATACCACGAACGTAACGGCTTTACAGCGCATTCGGCTTTTACGGCACGGTGAACCAAACTTGTAAGAGTATTTCAAGACTCCTGTCACCTGTAAAGAAAGAGAATATGTTAATTATTAATTAGAGAAGCAGCCGACGTAATGCGGACTACAATCCGACGCACTTTGGGGTTCGATTTAATGGGACCTGCGCGCAAGTCTGGAAACAAAAAGGAAAGCGAAATATACACGTTATTAGCGCCGAAGCCTCGAGCTCTCATCCCTCCGCGTATTTATGCGTCGAACGGTTGGCAATCGCGGAGAAGAAATCAGCTATATAAATGGCTCTTAATTGGTCGACGACGGGACGAACGTAAAAAACTCGCAGGCGTACTAAAAATAAATTTCTTGGATATGTTGAAACTGAAAACCGTTCTCGATTCGCATAAGGTCATCATTGGTTTGCATTCTCAACGCGCTAAATGAACCCGTCAGGCTTTCGGGATTCCGGTTTGTTTAACGTGAGGCACTGGTCTCGTAAAATGCAAGTTGGAATTTAGGAAGACATATTTAGCACAAAACTTATTACATCTTTTTAACTAATTAACTTTTGAACCTAATACTTTTATTATGGTAGTTGTTACATAATCGATGTGCAAAACGAAAAAGAATATTAGAATTGTCTAGACCAGTAAGTTATCAAATTAAGTTAAAATAATAACTTTATAACGCCGACGATATTATTTTTTTGTATTATTATTACAGACTTTTCAAACTTTGTAAAGTAAACCACAATCCAATATGATAACAAATTTGAACAATTCCACTTGACAATATGGCGAGTTAGAGCTACCCCAACAGAATAAAGGATCCTGCATAAAGACAACCCCTCGTCATTTTCGCGGCTTTCACACGCGTGCGTTATGCGTTTATGTTGCAAGGTACACTCACACGCGTGAACCCCCGCGGCCAAAACTTACATGCGGATTTCAGTAAACGCAACGTGCAGCATCTCTTTGTGGGCGCGTTCGCGCGTGTATATCGAAGCATCAAGTGTGGACAAGTCACGTGGCGGAACACGTGGCTCCCGCATGCCTGTCGAATTTAAGCCGAACATTTATCGTCGAATGGGTTACTATTGAAAATCAATATTATTTTTCGATTTCTACCGTTACCTATATAAGAATTATTGTATTTTCAGGTAGAATAAATCCAGTTTTCGATAAAATATCTCGTTATAATACTAATTTTAATTTTATAGTCATTTGTTCGCGAATATTTTTCTAATTCTCTTTTTATACAACTATTTCAGTAAAGGTGTTTCCTTTTTAAAAGGAGTAATTTCAATATTTAATACGATATTTGAATATATACTTTAATAATATATGCCGTAAGAAAGCTGTTTATATAATAAGTAAAATACTAATTAAATAGTAAAGTTACTATTTTATTGTCACAATTGTTTCGATTTTTTCTAATATTTTACATAATATTTAAGTATCTATCTTAAGTAAGAAGGAATTTTAGTTTTATAGATATTAATTGTTGAAGTTTTTGGAAATATTTAATTTTTTTGGAATTGAAAGCGGAAGGAGCGGGTTTTCGGTTGGGCACAGCTGTTAACCATTAACCCGCGAAATTTTTCACCTCACCCCTTAAGGGTTGATCGAAGGGAGCAACATATGCGTGATGATGGATGGCGATATGCAACGACCCTTGGGCTCGCAAGGGTTGCCATTGTGAACATATCGCTGACGATCCTCTTATAAATATATCCTAAATCCCGAGCGGCCGCAAAAAGGGTGGTCGCTCGATTCTCGTATCAGCGCGTTCATTACTCGGAGTGTGATTACTTCAACGTAAATCCCGTACAAATAATTTCAGTCTCTCGGGGAGAGCCACGTTTCCGTACAAGCGCTCGTGTAAGCCCGAGATATTAATTACTGTATACTAGTTCAGATCGTTCAAAGCTATTAATCGTAATTTCCGGGGAGAATAGGGTATCGATATATGTAGCATTAACGCCAATTTGTACTTCAATTAACTTTCTATTCACTTTACTTTCGATTTTTTCTTATCGAAGGATATATATAACCATTGAAATATTTCAATGCCACGTGCAAATGAAGCAACTGATTCACAATTTATAAATGAAAAAGAAGAATGCTACATATGATGTAAGATATTTATGTTCTTTTGTGTAAGCAAATGGTATTGGTTATTTTAATTCGAGAACCATTATATCTTTCTTGAGTTAAGCCACAATCACTCTTTATACACCAAGCGGAAATACATTCGTAACCAAATATAAGGCCTGTAATCGACAAAATGCATTTTGTGCAAAACACATTTTTTCGACAAACGAACAGAAGAGCGTTTACGCTCCAATTCTGTTAATTCTTGCCATTCTTTTATTTTCGAGGTACCAGCGTTTACTTTCTTTATTAGTCGCCGAAATTGCCCGTTGAATGCCATTTCCGTCGGTATTTAATGTCGCCAAGCTGGTCTCTCGCAGCCACGCACACTGCACGCGGGCACACTCGTGCATTACGGTGGCTTCTGGCCGCACGAATACGCCGTGAATTGATGGCTGTCATTAGTAGTAATCATTGCCATCTGTTCTACCGGCGTGGAAAGAAAGAGAGAAATGCTTTACGTTCGCTCGCTGGGAAGTTATCGGTCTGCCGTGGCGGTGCGCGATTTACGTAGATTACGGACACAGTAACGTCATTCCTCATCGACTTTTTCGCCGGCCGAGGAATGCATGAAAGAGTCACCGCGGAACTCCTGGTGAGATTACTCTTATATCGGAACGATAAAAAGTTAATCCGTTCCCCCTGGGTGCTCTATTGAACGGGGTACAGCGTGGTAGCAAATCGCGGAACTAATCAGGAGAATAATCTACCTCGTTTCTTGTGGCTCGCGAATACGCCATTTTCGTGATCTCCCCCTTTTTTTGGACGCGTTTATTTTTACGCGGTCCACGTAAACGCCGGGAGCGATGCGTAAAGCCACAGAAAACAGTTAATCTAAACGTAAAAATGCTATGAAATGTTCCGAATTTCAAATAAGAATTATTTTAATACCTAAACTAAAGTCAGACTCGTGCTTGCAAAACAACTAGGAAGGACAGATAAAAGCAGATCAAGTATAATTATAAATTAAATAAATTATAATTTATTATCATTTAACTATTATTATTTTAGAATTATTTTAATGTTGAATTATTTTATAATAATCAGTACCTATATGTATGCACGTATGACATTCCTATATAGTTTGATGGAAAATTGCGACGGATGGTTCGGTCGAGTTCGATGTCCGAATAATCTTCTGATTTAAACTACTCGCGCGCACGGCGACGCATCGGCGATGATGCGCCGTTTTCGCCCGTGTCATTCGCGACCGTGAACTTCGGAGGAGAGGACCCAGCGCGGTCGAAAGGGCAAAGGGCGATATTCTTTGTTCTATGTAGTCTCGACCGCGCGCGCGCGCGCGCGCGCGAGGCCCAAAGAGAAGGAATCGACGGCGGATGACGAAGGTTACAGCGCGCTGTCAAAATACGTGTCCTTTTCTTTTTCTTCGCTCCGAGCGCCCCGCCGAGCGTGCGCCGTTATGCATTAGCATGCACCGGCGGGCGTAGAGCTTCGTACGCGTTAGCCCCGCGTGTCCGTGTGCCGCGAGACACGCGCGTGTCGCGCGGTCGTCGCAGCACGCGTTGTACAATTTACCCGTGCGCAAACGACGCGACGCCGATGGTACAAATGCGGGGCTGCGCCAAATGATCTATCGCGCGTGTCGATCGACTGCGAGATTTCCCGCGGACGGGACCTACCTGTAAATCGTTCGCCATCTTCAAAACATCCGGTTTGCGTGTACTTTTGTTAGTCGCACGAATGCACGCCTGAGAAAAGATAATTTTCAAAACAACTTTTAATGCTTTCAATGCTTTAAATTAAGAATTTAATTAAAATGTTGAATAATAATAAATTGGTATACTTTTATAAAAATTATTACATAAGCGAGGACTTTACGGATGTCCATACGCGATTATTTAAATACAAGTATTTCGAATATCATATCATTTTATTTTATTTGTAATATTTTATTTTGTCTCTTGCAACATTTTCGGAAGTTTAAAATGAGATTTTACTATATGTATATGTAGTATATGTTACGATAATAAAGAAGACTGTTCATATATTAAATTATATCTCTCATTAACAGGAAGTACAGAAACACATGCGTGTATTTTACTGTCGTCTGTCAGGATACGAGAGTCACCCTGGCAGCGGCCGCGACGGCCGTAGCATAATTGAAGCGCTAGAAAAGCCGGCGCAATTATATTCGGTATGCCGAGTAATTACGCGACATTATCATACGCCAAGTATTATCTTTATTTGCATTGGCGATCACCCAGATACTGAGCACCCCTGAACGAATAACAACGCGCGCCCGCGGGGCCTTGGATCGTGCGCACTCGGCCGTGATCGGCGAGGCTCGCCGGTGCGTCCCTACAGCGATAGAGAGGGAGAGAGCGGGCAGCGGGCCCCCTTCGATAGCGAGAGCGAGAACGAGAGGGACAACGTGGTGGAAGAAGGAAAGATCGGCGTTGCCCCCTCGAACGGGCGAGGGAACGGGCGACTTGTGGATCGAGCGAGACGAAAATAGAGGGGGGCAACGGCGCGAGAGAGAGGACGAGGGATTGTCTGGGCATAAGCGCGCGTTCCCACGCCCGCCGCGCATGCGCCGGGCTTCGGTCCCCGTCGCGTCCCCCCTGTTCTCCTACACAGGTAATCGGCCACCCCTCTTCGTCCGACCACTTCGCTCTCTCCTCTCTCGTACCGCGGCGCGCTCGCGACGTCGCTCGTCCTCCAGTCCTCGTCGCTCCTTCGAGAGTGGTTCCTTCTGTCGTACAAGGCCCACACCGTCGCGTCGTTCGCCTCTTTCTCGCACTCGCGCGCCCCTCTTCCTCTCTATCTTTCTCGTTTTCTCTCGGAGTCCCTGCTCCCTCTTCCCTGCCCTTTGGTCCGCTCGTTCTCCATTCCTCCTAGTGTCTCTCGCTCCCTCCCGACATCCGCATAGATTCAAGCGCGACGCGGACCCGTCCGCCGTTCTTTCTCTCCACCACGTTCTTTCTTCGTATGCCTCGCCCGCGCACAATATTCATTTCCACCACTTGTCTCGCCGGCCGGCGCGTCGGTTTACCGCCCGACCGGCCCGACTCGGCGCGGTGGGGTCCGACGTTCACCTCACCCCGCTTCGCTCCTCTTTACCCGCCCTCTCTTTTTCCGCCTCCTTCGCGCAACGAATGCTGCTCTAATGATTATCGTCGCTCGGCTCATCGTCGCTACTGTCTCGTCACCGATGCGTGATGACATTGGTTCCGAATGGATGCACGCCGCGGCGATGACGCGCGACGCTTCGGTGAACCACTTCCCCCTTAAGGTGGCAAAATGTTGCAGAATTAATGCTCTTTTCGCTCATTGCCGCAATCGCAGAGATGTCATATTCAGCGCACACGAATCGCGTGGTGTGCTGTTAAGGGTGCGTTCTTTAAAGATTTACATCATGCCGCTCGTTGAATATTTATCGTATCGATTAAGATACCGATCTCGGTCACGTTTGTATTTGTAAAATAAATGGGTGAAACGAAGAAGGGAGGGAAAAACGAGGTTGGTTAAATTTGTTCGATCAAATCGAGTGTGATGTTGATTTCATTATAAACTTTGATTTTATATCGGGGATTTATCCGAGCCATATATCGGTATCGTAAGCGTAACCGTAGTCGTTTGACATTTCTACCGTTGCTTCGTGTGTTACATAAGTTTGATTACTTCTCGGTATGTATACAAGGGGGACCCGTAATATCTTTTTCGGACATGGAAGCCCGGTCGCGCTGGCGCGAGCGAAGGCTCGCGCACAGAGAGAATGCGAAGGTTAAGGACTGAGAAATTTTTCAGACCTGGAAGTATCGCGGGTCTACGGCGCGCAGGATAAGAGAGCGGTGCCTGAAATGTTTGCAGAACCTTCGCAACCCTTCGGAACGTGTTATTTGCGAATGCCTTACGCGAGACGGTTTCACTCGTTCTCATGAGAGAAGACGAGCTTACGGCATTCCGCAACTATTTCCGCTGGACGGTAACAAGAGCCGAGAGAAGTGCCCAATAAACCGGACGGAACGTCGTTTGTTTGTTACTACGGTATTCTTCCGTTCGTTGACGTCGATCCCCGGATATCCTATGTTAGTTTTACGGTTTTACGAGCGATTAACCTGTTAACGTGGATTTTTTTACTATTTATTGAGCTACCAAGCATTTTAACTTTAAAATACATGGATTTCTTAGATGTGCAGTAATCAAAATAGACAAGAAACTAGTTTAAGAAATTTCTCAGATATTTCAGAAGAGTAGCTTGAAATTAGTTTAAAAATTATATGCAGAAAAAGAAAGATTTAGTCGGAAATACCATTTTAAGATGAAAATTATATCAAAAATATCGAGGCTATAATAATTTCAAATTGGAAAAATTTAAAGATCACTCCTATCGTGATCTTTTCTTCGATATTTTTGTATTGAAATTATATATAATTTACACAAAATTTGTTATTAAAATATTTATCGTTAATTTAGGGATCGTATATATAATTATAATTGGAAGAAACGCAATTGTTTATTATGTATTTTATGCAAATAGTGTCGATCTATTGATCTTCGTTATTGACTTGATGGTCGAGCAACTCGATGGTGGTATTGGTCAGTGTCTGGAACGTCTTGCGGACGTTGGTACCTCGGTAAAAGAGTAGTCTCCTCGTTAGTGCCGAGTCGAGAGCAACGACGATGCGACGTCTTCGTCTTCGTCTTCGTGGTCGTGGTCGTCGTCGACGCCGCGCATAATGAAGCGCCCGCGAACGTAACCGTTGTTCTCTCGCACCGACATGCTGATTGCCAACGCGAATATTGTCGTACAGTAATAGGTCTGTTCGAGGAAACCCGCGCGGACAGGAGGATTGGCGCGGATCTCGAAGGGGGGAAAAAAACATTATTTAGCATCAATTAGAAACGTACGCCTAACGATCTCCGAGGCAACTCGCGATTCTTCCTTCCATTTTCTTTTTTGACTTGGCGGTCAACGTTTATATTCGTCATTGTCGCTTTTTGGCACAAATCGCGCGATTTCCATACGCTTCTGCAAAATAAATAACACTAGCAAAATATTCATTTCGGCTCGTTATTTATGAGCAGGCAGATGGATGTCCATGTTAGCGCGTGCTTGTCAAGTGCGCCGTGTATGCTAATTGCTTTTGAGAGGTGATTATTACTTTAGTATCAATGTCAAAATGTGTTATAACATTATGACATTAATACATACATTATTATTATATTTCTATTATATATTTCTTATATCTGAATATTATGTTTTAATCAACAAATACTAATTCAGTATATTTTCAATTGGATATTTAAAATCAGTAGCTATTGTACTTATTATTTTTAGACACTTGGAATATATACTCTTTTAAATATGTTAAACAAATCAAGAAAAAAAGGATATAATGTAAATGAAATATTGCTATATAATAATGTTTGTAACAAATATGAGATACTTATGTGATATTTTACGAATGATGATTGGAACGTCATAAGTACCTTTTTGTCGATTAAATATTTCTGACTATAATAGGCGTTCTACCAGCCGACGAAAATATGACGATACCTTTGACCGACTGTATGTCTTATAGACCGTCCGCAGTAAAAATGATCGTCGCCCGGCGAGATGGTGATGTCGAGTCGCCAGCAACTCGTTTTTCGACTTTCTTTATGGCGCCCGCTTCACAACACCCCCGTGGATGCTATTTAAGGGCTTTCTTTTATTTCGTGTCATGCTCTTCCTTTTCTTTAGTTCTCCTCTCTCTTTTTTTATATTCTCCTTTCAAGCTTCCCGTGTCGTTTCTGTCACGTGCGTAAATCCGTAACGTCCACCTGCCGATGTGTGCTCTGTAACAAAAAAATTTTTTTTATTATCGACAAAAATAGAAATACATTTACAGTGCATTGACCGTAGTTATTGATCGGTTTGTCTGGTTTCCATATCAATAATTACTTTTTTATTAACCAGCACAAAATATGAATGTAACTTAATAGCGAAAAAAGCTTTAATCGATTATTTTATAGGAATTTTTCTTGCTTTTGCTACATAGATTTTTGTCTTTACTGAGCGTATATATCGTTCTACGCGCGTATATATCATTCGTAGCTAAAGGCTATACTCACTGTGACTAAACACGATATATATATGAATCTGTTCTTCAAACAATTGTGAGATCTGGATTATATGGTCTCCCTAATTAATGATGACTAATCGTGTACTCTTTATATATGTATATTGTTACATTGTGTTCGATATAGAAAAGTTCTCAAGCTGTAGTGCAAACATGAATGAATATTGCGCCGCTACGTCGAGCGCCGAGTGAAACGTTCGGAGGTTGTAATATTCATGAACGTCATTAATTAAAAACGATAATCGTCTGTTAGCATATATATTCGAGCCAAACAACTCGACCGAGATTGTGTGCCCTAACTCTCATAATTAAGTCGCTGCATTCATTCATGCCTGACAGTAGCGGAGGGCTCATGTGTATATGTATACAATGTTCCAGTGTTCAGTAGGTTAATAAGAAAACGTTGCGATACCATGTTAAATTTCTATCTGACAATCTCACCGGCTTTTCTCTTGGCACCTTGCCGATGAAGGAATATTCTGTGTGAGAAACCGCGCGCTCCCATGGCAGAAATTTTTGCGGAAGTTACGTAGACTACGGTATAACAATTGTTTCCGACGTTTGGCTCAATTAAATCTAAATTAATGAAAGGATATTGTATATCTAAAACACTAAAAAAAACACTTCTAATTAAACTTGAATTTATAATTAGCAATAAGTAAGAGATAATGTACATATAATCTTCGTACGAAGAAAAAAGAGAAAAGAAATGAAAGAGTGCTGTTATGAAATACAATCTCTTTTTAACCGATAGTATTTTTGTCTAAATGCAGATAAATCACATCAATATAAAGTATTTTTATATACATATGCATATTTCACATGCGGATTAAAAATTTTATTTATAATGACTTCTTCTCTTTTTTTCACAGAGGTTTCTTCCGTGTGTAGCGTTCCTATTTTGTAAATCTATGGGATCCGCTACATAATATCCGTATACATACGCTCAGCATGTATCTGCATCCTTTCTACTATCGATACATAACGTGTTTACATGGGGATACGTACGGTTTTTAAGGATACAGAAATTGCATGCGTTTGTAGGAGGGAGATAGAGAGATGCGGCTTGGGATCACTTCTTAATTATGATCGGCGCGTGTGCAACCGAGCTGAACGAGAAAAATGAGCGGCGCCTTTCCGTCTTGCCGAGCCACGCAAATTTCATCTCTGTCGCCGTGTATTAATGCCATAATCACGTTTAAGGATATCGTGAATCTTTCGCACAGGATCAAAATCTGAGAAACTTGATGCCGGGCATTCACCTATATATGTGAAGTTTCAGCCTACAATCATTTTTATGTATATAATTTTACCTATAATTATCGATTACCGTATAGAATTTTTAAACTTCAAGGATTTTATAATTTCCCACGAATCATAATTATATTTATAATCATGTTTTTTAGTTTTCTTTATATTTAACAAATTTTATATAAACACTTTTATTTATTAAGATGATTTAACAAATGCAAAAATTCCGGATTAATTCTTTTTATTTCATGTGTGTTAACATTAATTCCAATTGATACTGCTTGCTCTAATTTGCATTTAGATTACGAAGCAAAACGCACGAATGGTGCCATGCTTAGAGTAGATCTGTATTATGACTTTGTGCTCAATGCATTTGCATAATGCATGCAACGTTACGCGTACATGAAAGCCAATGTTAACGAGTCACAGTGTCACAAAAAAAGTGATCAAGGAAAACATAGATTACACATAAGCAATTTAAAATATTACGCAAGTGAGCAGTTGAAATACCAAAAATGGCATTGCCACTTAAGCTCTATATAATTTTCTTATTATGCAGTAAAATCCGCGTTGTAGAAAACGGTACACGTGTATCTACCGTATGCGTTTTATCATACGTTTTATGTTTCATTAAGAGTCAAGGCGGAAACGCTTTCGAGTGACACATAAATCCAATTAGCGATATTTATGCGTACGAATCGAAAACGGATATACATTTTCTCTTATCTTCATTACGTTCAAGTATCGAAGAGATATCGGGTGCTTTTACTTCTTCCACAATAACCTTCTAGAAACTATATATTTTCTAAAGCAATTTTGATAAGTATTTTTATCATTGTCAATTTTTTTTATTTGACTTGCAAGTTAATTTATTCAGATCAAGGTAACACACACAC